>NC_061113.1:268956336-268983951 GCF_002878395.1 Capsicum annuum
ATGTTTGCAAGGGTAGAGGTCATACTAAGGAAACTTGCTATAGAGTCGTTGGTTATCCTGCGGATTATAAGTTCAGGAAGAAAGGGGGAGCTGGTAACTTTTCCTTAGCTGGTCAGGCCTTCACTGCTAAATTTGATACTGAAACTTCCAAACTTTCACTCACTCTGCATCCACAGGATATAAATGTGATTTCAGGATGGCCTGCTCCTGTAAACTTTAATCCCACCAGTAGCCTGACCTGCACATTTATAAAAGAACAGTATGACAAGATCATTCACATGCTGAACACCTCCAATCCTTCCTCAGTACCTTCTGCTAATATGACAGGTACTATCAATTCTAATAAACCAGTCTGGATTATTGACACAGGGGCAACAAACCATATGGTATCTGATCTTACTATGTTGAAAGAAGTTAATCATATATCACCTTCTGCAACTAGACAAGTATATTTGCCTGATGGTAATATTTCTTCAGTCACTCATATTGGCTCCACTCTTATCTCCTCTAGGAGCTTTATTACCAATGTTCTTCATATCCCTCAATTCAAGTATAATCTTCTATCTGTTGCCCAGTTAACTAAAGAGTTGGGTTGCTAAGTGTCCTTTTTCCCTGATTTCTACCTCTTTCAGGATCTCTTCACTGGGAAGGTGAGGGAGATTGGTAGATTGAGGGGTGACTTGTATTACCTTCTGTGACAAGAGAGTGAGGATGTTGATAAAGCAGTCATGAGTGCTTCTGTGATCAATAAAGATGTGCAGGTGCATCTGCATACTCCAAGTTAAGGCTCTACTGATATTGGGCTATGGCACCAAAGACTTGGTCATGTGTCTTCCTATATTCTTAGATATTTATTTTCAGCTTCTTCTGATAAGTGTCTCACTACTTTGAATCAATGTGTTGTGTGTCTTCTAGCTAGACAGACAAGATTACCTTTCTCCAATAGTACTTCCATAACTAGTTCTTGTTTTGATTTGATTCAATCTGATGTATGGGGACCATATAACACTGCCACGTATGATGGTAATAAATACTTTCTAACCCTTGTTGATATTTCTTAAGAATGACCTGGATTTTCTGGTTGAAATTGAAATCAGATGTTTGTGTAGTCCTTAAATAGTTTCTTACTTATGTTAGAAACCAGTTTCACTCAAGTGTGAAGATCTTTAGATCTGATAATGGGACAGAGTTTATCAATTCAGTTTGCACCTCTCTATTCACTGACCTAGGCATTGTGCATCAGACTTCTTGTCCCTACTCCCCTCAGCAGAATGGTGTAGCTGAGAGGAAGCATAGACATTTACTGGAAGTTACCAGAGCATTAAGATTTCAAGCTCATATTCCCATTAATTCTGGGGTCACTGCGTACTTACAACAACATACATTATCAATAGACTTTCTTCTTCTAGTCTAGGCAACAAATCACCTTTTGAACTCCTTAATAATAGGAAACCTTCCATTCACCACTTTAAAGTTCTAGGGTGCTTCTATTATGCCAAGGTTCCCCTTCCTAAGGACAAGTTTTCTGCCAGAGCTCAACCTTGTATATTAATGGGATACTCAAATACTCAAAAGGGTTATCTTCTTTATCATTTGACTGTTCATACCTTCCTTGTTAGAAGAGATGTTTGCTTTAGAGAAAATATTTTTCCCTTCCAACATTCCCAACCACACCATTAACCTATATTTGTTGCACCTGAATTTTTCCCTACTGATCATACCTCTCATACCACTTCTCTTTTCTCTGCGGACACTCCTACTGATCATTCTTCTACACCTGTAGTTCCTTCCTCCTCTACTACATTACCTACTCCTACTAGAAGATCCACCAGAGATAGAAATGCACCCTTGTGGATAAAGGACTTTATTTCATTTGCTGATCACAAGGCAGTTCCTTATCCTTTGACTGTTGTGCTATCTTATGACCACTTGTCCAGCACTTATTTGTCCAGCACTTATCAGACTTTTCTTGCTGGGACTTCTATTGTTGAACCATCCACCTATGCTGAGGCTTGTGCAGACCCTAGGTGGGTTGCAGTTATGCAGCAAGAGATTGCTGCTTTGGAAGCAAACAACACATGGAAGGTAGTTTCTCTTCCTGATGGCAAGCATCCTATTAGATGCAAATAGATATACAAAGTGAAATATCATGCCAATGGGGATGTTGAGAGGTTCAAAGCAAGGCTTATAGCCAAAGGCTTTAGTTAACAAGAGGGCATTGACTACAAGGAAAATTTTTCCCCAGTAGTAAAAATGGTCACTGTGAGGACTATTTTGTCTATAACTGCTGCTCAACATTGGCACATCCATCAAATGGATGTGTACAATGCATTCTTACAAGGGGATTTGTTTGATGAAATCTTTATGGAGTTGCCTCAGGGCTTCCAGATTCAGGGAGAGAAGTGACCAGTTTGCAGACTTCTCAAGTCCTTGTATGGACTCAAGCAAGCCCCAAGGCAGTGGAACTCTAAACTGACTGATGCTCTAATGACTATGGGTTTCAAACACAGTCACTATGATTACTCACTCTTCATAAAAAAGGTAGATAATGAACTTATGGTGATATTAGTATATGTTGATGACCTGCCGGTTACATGAAGCAATATTAAGTTGATTAAGGAAACAAAACTTGAGTTGCAAAGGATCTTCAAGATGAAAGACTTCGGAGACTTGAAATACTTCTTGGGCATTGAATTTGCTACATCATATAAGGGTATACTAATGCACCAAAGAAAGTACAGTTTGGAACTGATTTCTGAACTTGGAATGGGTGCAGCTAAACCAGTTGGTACACCTCTTGAACTAAATAGCAAGTTAAAAACTCATGAGTTTGATTCTCACATCAAAGTGGCAGGAACTACACATGATGAGTTACTTCCAAATGCAGGTGAATATCAAAGATTGATTGGCAAACTATTGTACCTAACAATTACCAGACCTAATATAGCTTATGGGGTGCAAACACTGAGTCAGTTTTTGGCTCAACCAGAAAGGTCTCATATGGAAGCATCATTAAGAATAGTAAGGTATGTTAGGAATCATCCTAGCCAGGGAGTGCTATTATCCAGCAACAAGAAGAAAGTTTTGACTACCTATTGTGATGATGATTAGGCTGCATGCCCGAATTCCAAAAAGTCAATAACAGGGTATTATGTCAAATTAGGAGATTCATTAATATCATAAAAGTCAAAGAAACAAAGTACAGTGTCCAGAAGCTCTACAGAAGCAGAATATAGAAGCATGGCTTCCACAATTGCAGAAATTATATGGATAGAAGGACTAATGAAGGAAGTTGATTATGAAGTGAGTCTAGCAGTTACTCTCTATAGTGACAGTAAAGCAGCAATTCAAATAGCTGCAAATCCAGTGTTTCATGAGAAAACAAAACACATAGATATAGATTGTCACTTTATCAGGGAGAAAATCATTCAATGGCTGGTCAAAACTGAATATGTACATTCATCTGAACAGCTGGCTGATGTTCTAACTAAAGACTTGGGAAAACTGCAGCATGACTACTTGAGCTTCAAGCTGGGTGCACTAGACATCTTTGTACCACCCAGCTTGAGGGGGAGTGTTGAGACATGGATCACATAGCTGATAGCTAGTTGTTAATAGTTTGTAGCTTAACTTAATTAGTTCAAGTTAGTTACAAGTTGTTAGGAGTAGTTAGCTGATGTGGCAGTGGTAGCTAGCACTAACTGACTCTGACAGTCTGTATATATATACTGATGTACTGTTACATTGAAGAATAGAAAAACACTATACACATTTCATTCTACTCTATCTCCCTTCTCCTCCTACTACTTCTAGAATCTTCTTCTAAACACCATTGTTGAGAGTTGTGCAGTGCATCAACTAACACTGCCCAACCAAGATTATTTTTTTTAAAAAAAATTATTTTATGGTTGAACATATATGACTCTCTGTTGCACAACTTAGCTAGATTCTAACCAAATAGAATAAAACAAATTTGATCATCTGTTCAGTTAATTTTTCAGGAATTTACATCACATAATTGTCCGGATATAATAAAACTTCTAGAGTTACATTCACACGAGTGTATTTCCTTTTGTTCTAAATAAAAAATAAATTTAGAATCTAATTATAAACATGTTAGATTACAGTTTTAAAATTCAAAACTCATAAAGTTCAAAGTCTTGATCCGTCACTATTTTGATTGATTGATTAATCATCGTTGATATGATTTCAATTTTTTTCGCACTCTACATTGTCATTAAGATTTAGTCATTTTGCATGTTTAAAAGAACTTTCGAATTGAATTGAGATCTCTTTAAAACAAAGTATTAGGCCCCATTGAACTTGAGATTTCTTTAAAACAAAGTATTAGGCCCCATTGAGCTAAATTAGCTTCCATTGAATATGTGTCATTTTTGATAAAATGATGTGGCCCACCTGCACCTACATGGCCCAATGAAAAAATGACAACTCAGCACAGCTTACGCAAATGTCTAAAAACATTTTTTTTTATATGTATTTATTATTTATCAACCGTACCGCTTCAAATCTCTGGAAAACCCCTCTTTTTTTATTTCATCCCATTTATTAGCAGCTGCGATTCAAATTGTTAACAAATTCCCGGCGATCGGCGACTGGATTCCGAGCAGTCAGGCACGCGTATGATCGATCGGTAATTTTGATCTATGCTCATAATTAACACGCTGGTTTGCATATTTTGGTGTTTATTCCATTTATTTATTAGTAAATACTCCCTATCCTCAACATTTAACTTTTTTTTAAATTATTAAAACTCCTTAATTTAGTCCACACGGATGCATCACATTCTTCAGTGATGTAGTGATGTATGTATCTGAGCTTTTAAGTAAAATCAGGAATTTATGTAATTATTTAAAAGGGTTGGATTTTTTAAGTAGCTAGGGTAAGTTAAGCTGTGATATGATGTAATTTTTCCTTATTATTTAGTCATTTTACAATGGAATTTATTACTGTCTTGGTGGAAAGAGGAATTATTCTGTGCCTTTACTGCTTAAACATGAATATTCTATGGAGAGATCATCTATATTGATTCATTTATTCTGTGCCTTTACTGCTTAAATATGAATATTCCGCGGAGAGATCATCTATATTGTTTTATTCGACTTCTGTTGAAATTATTGAAAATGTGTATACTTTGTGGTACTCCCTCCGTTTCAATTTGGTTTTCTGGTTTTGACTTGAGCGGAGTTTGAGGAAGTAAAGAAGTCTTTTGAATCTTGTAGTATTAAACTAAGGGGTCGTTTGGTAGCTGGTATGGAGCTGAGTTATGCAGGTACTAAATCCTAAATCCTGCATAAGTAATACCAGGCTTGGTAGCTAGTTAGGAGGTTCATTACTCATGTTTAAAATTAATATGGTGTTTGGCTTGCAATTTAGAAACCTACATAAATAATACATATATAAGCTGCGAGGGAATCTATATATTATCTTATGCAAGATAGAACGTGGAATAAGTAATATATGTATAACTAATACATGAATAACTAATCCGTACACAACTAATATCTGCATAAATAATATATGGATTCCTCATAACTAATCCCTACATTGCTAATATCTGCATAACTTTATCTAGCTACCAAACGACAGCTAAAGATTCATAGAGTGTACCAAAATACCTGTAATCTTGTGGTCTTAAACATGCCATGTGTTGCCAAAAATGTAAATGGACTTTTTTTTGGAAACGGACTAAAAAGAAAATTAAGACAAACAAATTGAAGCAGAGGGAGTATTTTCTATGCAATTCGAAGCAGAAGGAACAAAAATTGCATAAAGAAGCTAAGTTAAGTTAGCTAAGAAGAAGATAGAGCTAGGTATTTCATGTATGCTCCAAAATGAGCTGCAGATCAATATATATATATAGTCTACTGCCTTCCCAATGAAATTTGACTGCAGAAAGTTGATTTCTCACCTTTTAATTTTTCGTTGTAGTTGTATGCTTGCTGAAGAAAGATGGTGAAGTTGACTTTGATTGCTCGTGTGACTGATGGCCTTCCTTTAGCCGAGGGGCTGGATGATGGTCGTGATGTTCCAGATGCCGATTTCTACAAACAGCAGGTCAAGGCCTTGTTCAAGAACCTGTCGATGCGCCAAAATGATGCTTCAAGGATGTCTATCGAAACTGGACCTTATATTTTCCAGTATCCTTTTATTCATGTCATCTTTCCAAACTGATTCCACTGGTTTACTTGTTGGTGGGTCAACTCTATGATGTGTTTTAATTTTCTGTCAGAAAAAATGAGTGAATTCTGCGACTTCCTTTCTAAGTTTGACAAGTTATTTCTGCTGATGGAGTTTTGCCACATTCAGTTGAGACTTAAAATGAATATTTTACATTTTAGTAGTAATTTTAATTTTTTTAACTTGGTACTGTTGCCCATGTTTTGATTTTATGTTGGTACTGTTTACTGGGGATATTTCAATTTGAAAATTCGATGAAGTTAATACCTATATGATAAAGAAAATTCCTGCTGATGGAATGTTTAGCAGTCATAGTCCTTAAAGCTTTTTCACTAGGTTTCTATTTAACAGACAAGTTGGTGTTTTCAGGACTTTTCAGAAATGATCAATGTTGCTGGTTTAGTGCTTTAGATGAATTAGATTGCACCTTGGGTGTCGAGGCTGTTAAATACTCTTGATCTCATTATCCCATTTGTTCTTTTGGTTTGTTAGTAGCTTCTCCACTTGATAAGTTTTCACAGCTTAATACATTGCACTTGTAGTTTTTTCATGGATTTATGAGTAGCATCAATTTCATGGCTGACTGAATGTGAAATCTCAAGGATGATTTGACATCGTAATCATTAGCGCATCCAAAGTATAAGAGAACTTCCGGAGCAACCAATGTTATCTTTTCTACTTCTTTAGCCATATATACTTTCTGAACTTCCAGTAATATTGCTCTGTTGTCTCTTTTTCACCCTCTTGAAAAAGTACACTCCTTGTATCAGTATTCTCTTAACCCATGTTCTCAGTTATATCATTGAGGGGCATGTTTGTTATCTGACAATGTGTGATCGTTCTTATCCCAAGAAACTTGCCTTTCAATACCTGGAGGACCTTAAGAATGAGTTTGAGCGCGTCAATGGAAGTCAAATTGAAACTGCTGCGAGACCCTATGCTTTTATTAAATTTGGTAATGTATTATTTTATTTTATGCTTTTTGCAGTCCAATTATATATTTGTTGACACTGATTTTCTAATGGATGCAATATGTGATTTCCTCCCTGTAGATACATTCATACAGAAGACAAAGAAACTGTACCAGGATACAAGAACTCAACGCAATATTTCTAAGTTGAATGATGAGCTTTATGAAGTTCATCAGATAATGACTCGAAATGTACAAGAAGTTCTTGGTGTTGGTGAAAAGTTGGACCGTAAGTTTCTCATTCTGACATTTGCCTAATGTTCAGTATCATATATTAACGATAGCTACTTTCTAGTACTCTTGTGAGCAATACCTTGTCCGTTCTGGATTTCCTTGATTTCTAATTTCAAAAGACATTGCACTAATGTGCTGGTACCTTAATGTTTCAGTTTATCATAGAGACAATGCCAACTAATTGATATTAACAGTTTGTGATATTACACTTCCATTAGCTCTAGTGTCTTTTTGGTCTGGTTAGAGACTTGTATGTCCATGTATGACAATTTTTATATGTCCATGTACGACAAGTGTGAGATTTAGAGAATCTATACTTTTTAAGTTTTAAAAGTTCTGCTAGTTTGTCATAAATTTATTGTTGGAATGAAATGGATCTGAATAGAGTTGAGTGGATATAAAATTTTCATATAGCAAAACACAGCTAATTTGGTATGGGAACTTTTTCTTTTGATAATTTTGGTGTCCGGGCTAGCTTTCACGCACCTCGACTAACTCCACTGGATAACTACCACACAACTCTGTCCACCAATGCTATTTGAACCTGAGACCTCATGGTTCTTAACCCACTTCATTGACCTTTAGGCCACACCCGACACCCTTGAGTGCGATTTGTTATTGAAACTTAGTTGAATGATGTTGTTATCCTCAATTTTCAGCTAATGGTAACGTTTTTCCCCTTTACTGTAGCAGCCTTCTAAATTCTAAATTATGGTTGCCGCCTAGATTTTCCTACCAGAACTTCAAGTGTGAATTTGGTGGTGTATCACAACTCTAAGACTTATAAACTTTTATATGTCGTGATATATAGTAGGTTGGCAGACAAAAACAAGGAGGGTGGATGCTGTGGAAGATTGTTGAGAAGTAAAAATGGTTTAAAGATCACACTTAGTCATCCTCAACTTTTAACAGTGTAATTTAATACGTTAAGTATTGACTCCTTCTCTTTAATTCTCAGAGAACAGCAGATTGCATTCACAGTGATTTCTTCTATCATAAAACTTCCAAGTTGAAGAGTATCATTGGGTTGTAGGAACCTCAAAGTCTTTTAAGTTAACTGTGTAGGCTGCATCTTATATGCTATACTTAAGATGGAAATATCAATTTTTGGTTTATTATTAAGCTAATTTAAAACAGATGGTTGTGAACTTGTTAGATGAGATTTTATTGTGGATTCATTGAAGTTCATCCTAAAGAAAAGTGGGTTTCCCTACACCGTTGAGAGAAAAATTATGATGCTTTTGGTGTAAAAGTAGTGAACCCAAATCCATCTCTGTGCAAATAGAATTGAGAGTTGTGTCAGTTCCAACATCATTTGTCATTCTAAATCCAAAGGGCACACGACGTTAGTCAGTTGCAGGATTTGCAGCTGACGTTGATCACGCTTATGATGTATGTTTTTATAAAATTGGTTTCCCTCTTTTTTTATCCTTTCCATGTTCATTGCCCTAATTTACTGATCATAATAGTTGACTAGATTGTCGAATATCAATTTTTGCAGAGGTCAGTCAGATGTCTAGTCGCTTGACATCTGAATCCCGGATATATGCTGATAAAGCGAAAGATTTAAATCGTCAGGTTAGTTTCATTGGCTTCACAAGATGATGAGGTATCATTTTGTTTGGAAGTTGTGCACTTCTAACTTATGTGAATGTTAAAGCTGTACAAGAATCGAACATAAAACTCAGTGCGATTTCTTTCAGCTCTGCTAAAATGCAGCCATCATGTTGCATTTACTGTATGTTAGAAAGATTAAATACAGTAGAAGCTCAAGCTATGTTCATAGGATTTTCGGCAATGTCATGTATGATTTACCTTGTTTAAGTTTTTGGGGTTTTGCTTGTGCTGTTTCTCAAGAACGAGTTCTTATGTTAGTGGAACAAAAACCTGGGCGGCTTAAGAATGGGAGCGGAACTTTTATGTGTTGCTCATCTGTGAAACCTCTGAATTCTAGCTCTACTTGCACTAGGATTAGTTATTGGCAGGACTAGTGGTGCCTTAGACTAGTACAATCAACAGGGAAGGGCAATAAAAGTTTCTCTTTTCTTGAACTTCCTTTTTGGTACCTTGTTAGTTAGACCCAAGCAAAGACGAGCAGCCTATAATACTGATGGTTGTTGTCTCATTTGTCTATCTTAAGCATGTGCATATGGATATTTTGACATTGCTTTAATTACTAAATCATTACTTGATGACTATAGGCTTTGATTCGAAAATGGGCTCCCGTTGCTATTGTACTTGGAGTTGTCTTTCTCCTCTTCTGGGTTAAAGCAAAGATTTGGTGAAGCTTCCATGCAGATGCAGCTCAGTGACAACAATACTGTCGAATGCCTGTTCCTGACTGTCACCATCCGACTGTGCACAACCTAGACAACCCACCTCAGTTATCAGTTGTCCAGGATGTGTTGTGCCTGCTTTTCAGCTGACGGTTGTGACCTGAGCCATGTCAGTTTAATAGTGTAAGACAAAGAAAAGGAACCGTGATGAACTATGTTGCTCAACTTTGAGAATGACATCAATTATTCTCTTTGCCATATTATCTTGTTAATTAGCTTTAGAACTTGCGGTCCGAAAGATTATTGTGGTTTCAGAGATGAAGGTAACGACTTTGAGAATATACAGAATATCTATATTTGTAGCTATTTTATCTAGGTCTGTGTGAATTTACTCTGAACATAATCCAATTATGGTTCATCATTTCTCAGATTTAAGTTCCACGTACAGCTTTGTTATACATCCTCCAGATGAATTTTTAGTGTATATATGGTACGACGAAAGTCTTTTTAAGCAAATGCTCTCCATGGAAGAACGTCAGGAAAATGACTTCAATCAAACCAAACACACACTTGATCTCCGTTGCTTTTTCATTTCTTTTTGTGATAAGTATCTTTAATCGCAGTTGTTAATTTGTTAGCTCGTTCTAAAGGATTATGCCCCATGTGATCTCGGTATATAGACTCATCTAATACTTTACATAGTACAGTTTTGTTGATGAATATAGATTTAACAATCGTATTAGCGTAGGATCATTCGTCAAAATTACCCCTGCACGTGGGGTAAAACTGCATATAATAGACTCTTAATTATGGTTCGATTCTTCTCCAAACTCCGTGCACAACGAAAGCTTTAGTGCACCGGGCGGCCTTTTAGTATCAATTATCCTACAGAGAGTTAAAAGAGAATTTACCATAAGCATGCATCCTTTGATTGAATGGCAGCTGCTTAAACCCAAAAGTGGAAAAGAAAGAAGCAGACAGTCCCTCACAAGCTGCATGCTTCAAAAATATTGGTCTTTTCCACTGGATACAAATATCCAACAGAGTGGAGAGGCCATAGAAGAAACCAATAATACCATTTGTGAAAATAACAAAACTTAATTTTTAATCAAAGATCTTTGTACTGAAGAAAAATCTAGGCCGGATTTGGAGTAGACATTTTGGAGAAAATTAAAGATCATGAAGCTATTTATAGAGAAGCCTTAATGTATAACAAAGTCCCATATTATTGATAGCTGAAAAAGAAATTACATGCTCTTACAACTTGTTTGGACGGTTGATGTCTATTGTATTGTGTAATTCAAAGTTTGTTTTTTTTAGTTACTTTTAGTTTTATTATATTATATCGTTGAATTCATCGTTAAGTACTGACGAGATATGTAATAGTTGATATCTTTTAAGTTATAAAACTAAAAACAATCTTACAAATATTTAACACTCTTCTAATTATATAAAATCAATATGACATATGCATGCATATAATCATGACTTTTCTTTTTCCTTCTGTTTTTTTTTGGGGGGGGGGGGGGGGGGGGGAGATCAAATAATCATGATTCAAAAGTTTTTGTCAAAAGAAGTTACAAAGAAGTCTCCATCTAACTAAACTCGATAATTTTCATGGTAGCATGATTCATTGTATATTAGTTAGATCCATGCATCATCATTATAAAATAACTGCAATGGCTGGTAAAACTAAAAATAATACTTAGAAACAACACCTAAATTAAAGAAACCACAGAGAAAAATATTGAAACTATTTATCTTATTTAACTCGATTATAATGAAGCTATCATTAAACAACAAACAAATTGTTAAGACTAAATTTTTTAATAAATTAAGAGATGAATAAATGAAGGTAACAAACATAATATTTTTAGAAATAATGATACATTTTAAAGACATACTCATTTCGTGACGAAATAACATGGAGTAGTACCTCGTTACTGTACGTTCTTTCTTATTTATTTCTGAAGAAGTTACATAAATCTCCAACCAGCTTTATTAATTACTATATTCTACTTATTCTCTCTCTCACCGTTTTAAACTAATTAAATAATATCTACTTCTTAACAATGATCCTTAAAAACACGCAGATACATGTCATACTCCTCAAATACATGTGGATACATGAGACTAGCGGTCAAGATTCTTCAATTGACGACTAAGGAATAGTACCGTGTTTGAGTGACTAGTCGGTAGAGGTTTAAGCAATGACGAAAATATAAATATATAGACCAAATATGGGTTTTAAGGTAATAAATAAAAAAGATGTCACGGGTTTGAATCTCTGCTACTGGACTTGATTCTGGGTTGCTTGTGTGGAAAAGATCAGTTAGAACCAACGCGCCCAAAGTGAACTTGTGTTTAATGGGGTGCACATAATTTATATAGTAATAGTTTCTTAAGGCGTATACATGTACATATACAGAATTTTTTCCGAACTTAACGGGTGCACATGCACCCCATCCTAATACGTGGGTCCGCCCCTGTATTCGAATGCCTTAACACGTATTTGGAGGATTACCATGGGCGGATCGATGTGCAATTTTCGGGTGCTCGAGCACCACTTGACGTAGAATATATAAGAAACAGTGAAAAAATGGTAAAATATATACAAAAGCACCCAGAGAACAAAAGCATGGTTGGGTGCTCTGACTTTAGACATAACTTTCATGTCTCCCATCCTGGGATCGAATTCCCGTAGCTGCATTGTTTAATAAAAAAATTTTTTGAGCACCCACAACCTAAGAAAACTGTATCCACCACTGAAGATTACGTGTCTACAGTGTATTAGTGATTAACCATGCATCCGCAACTATATAATGTATTCATATCATTTTTTAATGGCACATTGTGTAATTATGAAAACTTATAGGAGAATAAGTAATTAGCTCCGATTATAGTGAAAATTTATTTTGTTTACCATTATTAATTCCCCTTCATAATAAGGTTTGTCCTTTTAATAAAACAATTTATTACTAATGAAAGAACACAATTACACCAGGATGGATGTGTCGCTTTTTCCTTCATGTATATATGTATGCAAGGGAACTAAACAAATCTAAATTCTCTAAACTGATCAAATCGTCTTACATGCATTCCATAGGAGACTTCCATCATTTTATGAAAGGTAAAATGAATATTTTAATGTTAAATTGTTACTAAATATAGAAACGTGTCATTTTTGGGGACTGAGTAAAGAGTAAACCGATTCATATAAAGTGAGAGAGGAGTAAACTACATTGATGACATCTCTAGTCTGCTTACACATAATATTACATAAAATCTCGACTATTTTGTTAATTACATTTTATTCTGATTTTTGAAATGGTGATACATATGTTATACGGTGATACATATAAAAAAATTGATACATTTAAAACTGACAAAAATATTTATTTAAGGAAATAATAGATTCTCTTTTATTTTGTGGAGCAAATCACGCATAATCAGTTATACAATGAAATCATAAGATTCAAAGATTTTTTTAAATTTTTTTTAATTTTTTTACCAATTGAAAGTCAAATAAATTAAAAGAAAGTGAGCACGTATTTCTTTTCTTTTCGTGGGCTTCCTCATATTATTATTCTAATTTGTTTCGCACCCTGTTGATAAGGAGAAAATAAGAAATAGTTTCTTAGAAGACCAAAGGCAACTATACCAAAGTTTCCAGGAAATTAATTAGACTCTTTCTCTACAGAAGTCGACTCTCTCCAATTAAAATAAGGATAAACTACACAAATTTAAAACTTAAGAGATTATATTATCTAATATTTTTTATTTTTTAAAATTTTACATAAAATCCTGGTGGGTGGTTTTTTTGATAGACTGTTATGGGAATTTCTGGTGGTGAGTGGGTCGTTTTTTAGTGGACCAGAGCTGGTTCATTGGAACAATGAGCTCCAGTGATGGGGATGGCTACTCCGTTTTTAGATACAGTATGAACAAAATATATCACTCATTAATAATATATGAATCACCCAATAATTGAAATAAAATAATTGTATCTACCATATGAATCACCATAATACTATATATATCACCCATTAATATCATATGTATCACCCGTTAAAATCATACAAAATGTATTTATCGTATGAATCACCATAATACCCATATAATGATATCATATTTATCATTCATATGAATCACCATTAAAAGAATAAACATGTATGAGTAACTAAATAAATTTATACATGTATCAATAGATTTTTTTTTTAAAATGGGAGAGATTTTAGGAGAGGAAAAAAAAAGTTGCATGCGTTAATGGAGGAGAAAAAAATCAAGAAGAAAGATGATTTAAGCGTTAAGGGGGAGAAAAAAATCAAGAATGAAGATATTTAATTGTTAATAATTAGGGAGATATTTTAGGGAAGGAAATTTTTGGAAAAAAAAAAAATAGCTTGAATGAGTTAACGGTGAAGTAAAAATAGGATGTAGGGTTTTGTTGACATGTATCAAGAGTAGAGTTGAAAATCAGGATTTTATATAAATTTAAAAAAAAAAGAGAGAGATATTAGGTAATATAGTTTCTTTTAAGTTTGGGATTTGTGTAATTTATCACTGCTAGATATTTGCATCCGTTGACAACTCAAGAGCAATAACTTACGAACTTTTACATGATTCTCTCAAATTGCTTCTAAAGGGGCAGCCCGGTGCATTAAAATTCCATGCTTAAAACTATTCATGGCCAAACGGCAGACTTTGTAGAGTTTCTCACATCGGTCGGGATGGGAAGATCTCTTTATTGGACTTCAGACCTAGAAACCCAACAAGCCTTAGTGAACCATCAAAAATAACTCCCACATCTCCATCCTACCATTCCCACATAGTGAGATTTGAGGAGAGTAAAGGGTACGCGGTCCATACAACAACCTCCGAGAAAGTAAAGAGGTTGTTTTTGATAGACCCCGGGCTCAGGATTTAAGGAAATGTGTCCGTGATAGAAGGTCAGGAAAATGACTTGAGTCAAACCAAACACACCCTATCTCCGTTGCCATTCTATTTTCTATCTTGTTTTGATAATTGTCCTTAATCTCATTCTATAGGATTATGGCCCATCTGATCTCAGTAGTTAGACCTCATGTTGCTCTTCAACAGCATTCAATTTTGCTGATGAATGTCCCCCCATTCATCCAAGTTGGAGTGTAATAATCGGGTGGCAGTTCAAAATGTCGTTAGACTTATCGCGATGATTTAACAATCTTATTAACTAACGATCATTCATCAAAATTACTTGAAATGCTACAGTCAAGAGTGATGCAAAAAATACTTTTGAGAAACAATCCTCAAATGCCCAGTGAATGCACATCAATTCCTCAACATGCCTGCTTTCGATTCTGAAGATAAATAGTAGTTAGTTTTTTGGCTTCCATTGGCATGCAGAAATCTAGCAAGGAGCACCTCGATGAAAATAAACACAACCACGAGTGCCTCCCTCGTGGATATAACATTACATTCTTTAAGCTTGATATTTGTAAATGTTAGACATTATTATTGTAAGGTGCAAATAGAATAGACGAGTTGTGTCCTCCAAAGCCAAATGAGTTGGAGAGCGCAACCTTGATATCCAGACGCTCCTTCTTAGAGCCCACCAACACATTCATATCCTGATATCACGTTTTGAAACATTAGAACATAGTTTCCGATTAAGATGCAATATTAGACCTACAGTAACCAGATACATACCAAGCCTTTGTCAGGGTTCTCAAGATTGATGTTTGGATGGATCCAGCCTGTCTGTATAGCCTATATTAAGTCCCAAAAACCAAGTATTGGCAAAAAGGATATCACATTTCTGCAGATACGGACTAATTTCACAGACGCTAACTTATGTCAGATGATTAAGAAGTACCTCGGAAGTAAAAATTACTTCATACTTCCAGGAGTTAAAACAAACTTGCAGATTGCTTCAAGACTTTTTTTCCCAATGGACATCCACTACCAATCTATTAACCTAAGAATAATTTATTCTGATGGGGAAAAGGGCAAAAGATCATGTACACTTACTTTCGTAAAATTTGGATTGACCTTCAGATAGTTTAAGATATTGGTTTAAAAGTTACTGCATCATAGTTTGAGCATGTGTATCTGTATCTTTTTCCGTTGTTTCTACACTGTATAGATGAACTATCCTCTACTAATGACTTAATGCCCAATTCAATAACTAAAAGCCTGCATATGAAGGCACCACAAATATGTTATGATGCAAACCAGCAGCAAGCATCATTCGAAGAAGTTACATTACAGAAGCCAGCCATCATTTTGTTAAGGATTGACGACAACTTCATAAATATACAACTACACCTCGATTTTAGACTAGTTGCGGTGATTGATAACTATTTTCTGAAACTTTATCTCCAATCATAATTTTTTATGAGAAATAACACACCTGGTACTTTCAGTTTCAAAAAGAACACACACCTGGAACTTCTACTTAATAAAATAACATATCTAGCACTTACTGTAATTTTCGATCTAAACTTTTCATCCCCATATGAGTTTTAGAAGTGCATCTTAAGCTTGTATAAGGTATTTGTATGCAACAATTTTAAACTTTATTACCTTAACTGTTGCGATGGCTTCCACAGAACCAGCAGCTCCAAGGAGGTGACCAGTCATGGACTTTGTTGAATTTATTTTAAGCTGAAAGGTAGGGAAATCATTTTAAGAGTATTAGAGAGCAGTTGCTGAGAACAAGGTGTATGAGTACTTTTCCCGGAAAAAAAAGAAGGGTTACTTCAGGGTTCTCCCCAAAACAATGAAGAATGGCCTGGTATTCGTTCAGGTCACCAGCTGGGGTTGATGCAGCATGAGCATTTATATAGTTGACATCTTCACGCTTCACCCCAGATTGAGCCAAGGCCTTTTCCATGCACAGAACAACTCCACTTCCTATTTTGTAAAGTATATAGAAGAAATCAGTAGGAATGTCCACATACACGATACCAAATCTGAGCTGGAATACTAGCAATACACATCAGGTAATTTCCCTGTTTCTTTTCACGTATTAAATTACCTTCTGGATGTGGCTCTATCATGTGATAAGCATCAGAAGTGAAGCTTCCACCCAAAAACTCGGCATATATTTTAGCCTTTCTCTTCTGTTAGTTAATCAGACGAAAAAACACCACAGCTACAATCAAATTGACTAAACCTTCTGAATGGATCAAAGTAACTAAACATATTACCATAGGCATATATCTGCATATGCTAAGTGGAGGCATACCTTTGCATGTTCGAGTTCTTCTAAGAGTAAGACACCCGATCCTTCCCCAATCACAAAACCATCACGGTCCTGCTCCAACAAGAAATCAAAGCTTCAGTAGACAGCAGCAGGAACCTTTAAGAGCAAAACTAAGAAAATGGTTCCCAAGCATGTAAGAGGTAAGAAATTTCAAAAGGAAAACAACAAAGTACTAGCAAACATAACTCACAATTCGAAGATATTCTCTTTTCTTTCCTATTTAAAGTGAAATATTTACATGTGTAGGAAGTCGCAACAATATGTACATGTTCATGTTCAAGAAGTTCATCTTTAAAAGAAACAACGCTGAAGCCCATGCTTAATTGTTCACATAATAACACTTATGCTGCTGATTTCAAAATACATCAAGTAGCATAATCTAATTTATGCCTCAGAAAGCAGAACTTTCATCAAGAATAGATTGAAAGGGCAGAGAAATAGAGAAATTTGATTGCAATACCATATCCCAAGGGCGTGAAGCCTTTGTTGGATCACTGTTCCTCTGCGACAGGGCTCCACAAGCAGTGAAACCTCCCAAGCCTGCCACCAATCACAGTTTAAAGATGGGAACTTTGAGAATGAGTAATAACTACATCATTCCCCAGATTGTTTTACCATATTTAACCAACCTATAGGAATAATTGCCGAGTCTGACCCTCCACAAAGCATCATATCCTGCAGATTTCCATGATGTGATACAGAAAGAGTCATTATACTTCACATGGTCTGAAAATTACATAATGAAAACGTGGAGTAAGAGTAATTCACCCACTTACTGTTTCACCTCTAATTATGTGATTTGCAGCACTTAATATACAGAAGTTACTTGTAGCGCATGCCGTGGAGATTGAGTAGCTTGGACCCATCCAACCCTGCATTTGTTTCAATCAACGTTGAATGAAAAGTTCATTCAACCATTTTTTTAAACAAGGAGAAACAGTTCTTTCAATCATATTTTGATCTCATCCAACAAGTAACTTACCAAATCTATTGCAAGCATGGCAGCTCCCATATTGGATGTTGCAAAAGGTACACAGAAAGGATTCAGTTTCTTGTACGACACCTGTAAAGCCTCAATGCCATCATGGAAGACCTGTTCAAAGTGCAAATAATCTATTATTTGGAGACGGAAAAAGAGGAATTCTAATATGCTGTAGAATGGTAAGTGGCAACTGTGATATCAAGAAAATACAATATGAACTGGACCTCGTTTGTCATTACTTGTTTTTTTCCTTCTTAATATGGTAACGGTATTACTTGATTTTATAGTTTACAAGTTTTAGGACTCCTCTCACAACCATATCATCTTTCTGCTAGATGACATTCTTCGCAACAATGAATTACAAGAGCTTCTCTTTTAGGGTTCTCAGAATGATCATTCGGTGATAATAGGTCATTATCTTAAGCAAGTTCATTTGTTACCTTCATCCCCCCAAGGGCAGAGCCAATTAGAACGCCACATCTAGCCTTATCTAAGTCCTGCAATAAATCTTCTGTGATCCCACCATCTGCCAAAGCTTTCTTTCCAGCAGTAAGCATATAGAGCATGAACTTATCTGCTCTTTTTGAAAGTTTGGGTGCAACCCATCCATCAGTCGAAAATTTCTTGATTTCCCCAGCAATTCTCTGTTGCAAGAAAGACCGTTGTCAAACATCTTGAAAGATATTTGGGGGTAGTGAAGTACATTAGTCGAAATAGAAGATAGCTAAGCAGTTTGGCGTGCTAAAGCAACCATTAAAAATTACACTGGGAAATTCAGAACAGTCAAATGCCTCGATCTGACTTATGCCACTGATGCCTTCAAGAAGATTACTGTAAAACGTGTCTGGATCATGACCAATTGGTGATACTACACCAACTCCAGTCACAACAACTCTCCTGTTCTTCATAAGAGGTTTCTTCTTTGCCGTGGCATCCTTTGCAGGTTGCACAGCCACAGCCATGAGTTTGCCTAGAAGTACATCAAATCAAAATGAGCAGCTCATCACATCGTTAGAGTCATGAAGTTTAAACATTTCTCGAAGACATACACTAGAAAAGTTTGATAGGCAAGTGAAACATATGTTGAATAATATGTATAAACAGAGATAACATGCCTTCATGTCTACAAGTTCAGCGTAGTTCTCTCAGTGTGTGAGAATTTCATTCACATTTTACTCACACAACACAAACATCTTTCCCAAAATAATTAGCAAAAGTTCATATAGTTGTTTTGACAATTGAGACATTTGCTATTTAAAGCATCAGTTTCAGATGTTTAGATTTTCAAATCGAAGAAATATAGTTAAATTTTTACTGTCTTCTTACCATTTTATGTGACGTTGTTTGACTTGCCACAGAGTTTGAAAAATTAAAGAAAACTAGCCAAATATATACGAAGTACCAAAATTGTCCTTTTAAATGCATAGTAGTGAGAGTTCCACATGTCTTTTCATTCGAATGTACCGTGGTGAGGGTCCAAGCGTTCATGTCATTAAGGTAAGGCTTGGCAAAAGGACTATATTCATTGATGGGCCAAATTTTGGGCTATCCTCTCAAATTGACCCATTATAGAACTTCACTCAAGAAATAGAGAAAAAAAACTTGGTTGGATTTGTTAGTACATAACTCTCTCTACACTCTCACACACTTTCTCTATGAGAACAGAAAAAACTTTTTTGGTTGTGGTGATCAAACAATTTATCAATTAAAAAAACAAACCCGAAAACATTTTGAGTTGTGTTACAATTCATTCTTTAGTCCAAATTAACCCAAACAACCATTTTGATACACCCAATTTCGCAGCTCACGCTATTTAAACCGGGGATAAGGGACCGTTTGGTATGCAGGATTAGATAAATCGCTTAATCGTGGGATATCCGATCTTATTCCATCCAACTTGGAATTATTTTATCTCATATCCAAGATGGGATAAATTAGTGGAGGATAATCCCAAGACTATACTCCCGCGATAATTTAGTCTGCATACCAAACGACCCCTAAAAATTTAGAACCCCAAAATCCAACAGGCAGATTATCGATCAACAATACCAAATACAGTTTATCACACTAATCTAGATTATATCAAATAAGCTTTCTATGACTAAAAAATAATAATAATAATAATAACTTAGAAAAAAAAAAAAAAGTAAAATTACCAGAATGAGCAGCAGCTCGCATCCTCCTCTGCCTTCGATTCAAGGGAACCTGCTTGAACCCAAAAACGGAAAAGGGATTTTCGGCAAATAAAGAAGAAAAAGAAGCAGATAACCCTTGGGATTTATAATACTCCTCACATGGCGCAAAACCAAAACAAGTATTCCAACAACTGTTCATTCCAGAACCATTCACCAAGCTCCCACTGTTGCACTTTGTAATCGATTTTCTTCTCCTACCCAAAGACTGAAAATTCGAACTCGTCTTCCAAAATTGGTCTTTTTCGCTGCTGGATACAGACATGCAAGCTGCTACTAGCCATGTACACAGTGGGGAGGCCAAACAAGAAGCCACCATTTGTGCAAGAATATCAAAGCTTTTCTCCCTTTTCAGCTAAAAGCAGCGACCCAGATGTGAAATTCGATCAAGAAGATGGAAATCTTGATTCAGTTGAATGGCAAAATGGTAGATATAGTGGAGGTGTATTTCAAACAGTCAACTTCAGTGTACAGTGGAACTGTGTAAAAATAGGCTCGTTTTACAATTTACGTGTGCTGCTTGCAAATCCCAAGTGTTGCCTTTGGAGCTGCCATTTCATTAATGGGCTTGGGCCTAATCTAATTTACAATTAATGTAGTGAGCAAATGGAATTTCATTTATGTATAAATCACATGAATACCCACCTTTTAGGAGTAATTTTTTAATTACTTTACTCTCTCTTCCTATTAATATAGATAATATAGTCGATATATACATAACTTTCTATGTATATATGGATTTTTGTAATATATTTAGGGAATTGAAATTTTTTATAATATTGAAAACATAAATTGTGTATTTGTGCAATTTTTAGTTCATTTATTACTCACTCCCTTCCATTTTATTCGTTCCAATTTGACATTACATATTAATTAAGAAAAATAATTAATAACATGATTACTTTACTATAGTAACCCTATCAAAATGATTATATTTTAATTTAAAGAAAAAATAATTAACACTAAAGGTAAAAAGGAGAAAAACATTGTCTTGTCTTGATTTAAAAAAAATAACAAGTAAAATAAGAAATCAAATTAGAAAACTTGAAACAAATAAAATGGGACGGAGGGAATATTTAGGGGCGTTTAATTCAATAATAACATATGTGATACAATTTCATTGACAAGATATCTAACTAAAAAACATTATTCTTCTATTCCAGGGGTTTCGACCGAACACATTAGAAAAAAATAACTTCTTATCTCACACGAATCAAAATAGAGTTAAAAACATGTGGTTGAACTTTATTCTTTTTAGATTTTATTTATTAAATCATCCTCTTTAGATTCCATTTGTTGAATCACTCTCAATATATTGTTGTCGTGTTTGAAAGAACACAATTTTTACAAAAATTCTAAGGGTATTATTTATTATTTAGTGTAGCAAAAAGAATTGCATGTAATCCAATTTAGCTTCAAAAATTAGTCAAATCGACTTTTGAGAATTAAAGAGTAAATTCTTAATCATTCTTTATCAAAACGATCAGTAGCTTATTTGGTCAAACTTTAGAGCGGCCAAAAGAGGTTATTTTTCTAAAAATAAAAAATAAAATCTATATATATTAAAAGTGAAGTGTTTGACCAAATTTTTTTTTTTTTTTTTTTTAAAAGAAGTAGTTATATAAAGTAGTCGAAGTTAACTGATATTAAATTTTTCGCCTAACAGACTACAAAAGATACCTATTGACAAAGCAAGCCTATAGTTAGGAAAGGAGAAGTGGTTATTGCTGAGACGGAGACACCCTGTGAGTAGTATTCAAGCAAATTGTTTTGTAGTTGCTAATAGTAACAATTTGATGCAGCTCCTTTAAATTTCCCCCTAGGAATAGGAATAATAATAATAATAATAATTAAAAATAAAATAAAAATATGAGGATAGAAAAAAGTTGAAGGAATATTGATACATTTTGAAAGGGTATATTCTTTTAAACCAGTCTCGGCCATTAGTGCGTAACGACAAGTGACGTCCTATTCGGACCAGCATTATTTTATTTGTAATTTGAAAGTCCTTGAACTAATTAAGTTTTGCCTTTAAGGCAATAGTAGTAGAACATCTCATAAATGAAAACATAACGTGGTAAAGTCTACTCTTGCTCATAGGGCATAATTTGTAGTTTGAAAGTCTTTGAGCCAAGTCTTGCTTCTAAGGCAATAATTGTAAAACATCTCATAAATAAAAATATAACGTGCTCAAGTTAACTCTTGCCCGAGAAGCATAATTTGTAGTTTGAAAATCCTTGAGTCAAGTCTTGCCTCTAAAGCAAGAGTTATAGAACATCCCATAAATGAAGACATAACGTGGTAGTGTTAACTTTTGCTCGTGAGGCATAATTTATTATTTGAAAGTCCTTGAACTAAGTCTTGCCTCTAAGGCAAGAGTTATAGAACATCCCATATATAAAGACATAACGTAATAGTGTCAACTCTTGCCCATGAGACATAATTTGTAGTTTGAAAGTCCTTAAATTAAGTCTTGTCTCTAAGACAATAGTTGTAGAACATTTCATAAATGAAAATATAACATGATAGAGTCAACTCTTATCCGTAGAGCATAATTTGTTGTTTGAAAGTCCTTCAGCTAAGTTTTGCCTCTAAGGCAATAGTTGTAAAACATTTCATAAATGAAAACATAATGTGGTAGAGTCAACTCTTGCCCGTGGGGCATAATTTGTAGTTTGAAAGTCCTTGAGCTAAGTCTTGCCTTTGAGGCAATAGTTGTAGAACATCTCATAAATAAAAATATAATGTGGTAGAGTCAACTCTTGCCCGTGGGGCGTAATTTGTAGTTTGAAAGTCTTTGAGCCAAGTCTTGCCTCTAAGGCAATAGTTGTAGAATATCTCATAAATGAAAATATAATATGATAGAGTCAACTCTTACCCGTGGGGCATAATTTGTTGTTTGAAAGTCTTTGAGCCAAGTCTTGCCTCTAAAACAATAATTGTAGAATATCTCATAAATGAAAACATAATGTGGTAGAGTCAACTTTTACCCGCAGGGCCTAATTTGTAGTTTGAAAGTCCTTAAGTTAAGTCTTGCATCTAAGGTAATAGTTGTAGAACATCTCATAAATGAAAACATAACGTGGTAGAGTCAACTTTTGCCTTTGGGCATAATTTGTTGCTTGAAGTCCTTAAGTTAAGTCTTCCCTCTAAGAAAATAGTTGTAGAACATGTCATAAATCAAAATACAATATAATAGTGTCAATTCTTTCTTATGAAATATAACTTGTTGGAAAGTCATAAGTCTTGCCTCTACTATATAGTAGTATCAACTCTTACCCATGAAACGTAGCTTATTGTTCAAAAGTCATAAATCTTACCTTTATAATGTGATAGTATCAATTTTTACTCAGGAGATGTAACTTGAATGGAAGAAATTGAAGAAAAGAACAAAAATAATAAAAAATAAAAAAAAAAAAAATGTAGAAGTTGAGAGAAAATAGGAAAAAATAAAGGTTGATAAAAAAAAAAGATTAAATAAAAATAAAAGTCGAGATTTATTTTTTTAAAAAGAAAAAATAAAAATAAAAGGAAAATAATTTTTTATCTTTTTATAAAAGTAGACGTTGGAAGATGTAAAGAGAAAAAAGTAAGGTTGAGAAAACTAAAAAGAACAAAAAAAAAAGAGGAAAGAAAAGTAAAAAATAAAAATAATATAAAAAAAAGTTGAGAGGAAAAAAGTAAGGGTTGAGAAAATTAAAAATAAAAATAAAAATAAAAATAAACATAAAAATTAAAATAATATTAAAAAGAGAAAAAAAATAAAAGTTGAAAGATATAAATATGGAGTTGTTATTCATTATGAGGATTATTTATGTAATTTACGCAATTTTGTCTAAAAAAATAATAGTTAATAGGTAAAGACTATTTTAAGAAACTTTTTTTATTTGGGGCTAAAATTTGAAAACCACCCTAATTTGGGTCTATTTTTGAGATTCATCCAAGATAACTAATCCCGTAATTAATTTTAGAATGAATTTATTTCATGTTTGATTGAAATAAAATGCATGAAATAATTCATACTGAAATTAACTATTTTGAAATTATAGTGCTATTTTATCCCATCTTGAAAGTGAAATAACTAATACGGGACAGTTAATACCAAAATATCTTGATTCCAATCAAACAACCCCTAAAAGCATTCTGATTTTGTAACTGGGGCATTTTTATTAAATTGAGCTAGACACCTCTTAAAATTGTTATTAAATTTGATTTGTAAGTTTAAATTATGATGTATTTCAATTAAGCAGCATTTATAGATAGTTAAGTTAATTGTGTATTTATGTCATTTAATTATACACACCGATTTCAAAGTGCAAATTTTATTTTATCACTACAGATCCAGATTTCGAGTCTTTGATATGAAAATATAGTTGGTAGAAAGGCTTTTTCAAATGGGCCCTAAGCGACACAAATTTGGATTATTAGGGCTCCCGTGAGATACTGGTGATCAATTCTAACAGAAACTTCCAAATCAGATTAACTGCTGTCTGCTAATCATTTGCAAGTTGTGTTGAAAAAAAGTTAATCCAAATGGATTGCGTAGCAGCAATTAAAAATATTATCTCTAAGTTCAACTACAGCCATTAGCTAATTGTAACAACAGGGAATTGGGTGGTGACGTTTAACTCTCTCTGTATTCAATTACAGGTATTATTATATGCTTTTACACTCCCAAACATTAATTAAATTCCGACCTCAACTTCTGTTTTTCCCATATGTACTAGTTCAAACACATACCAATTCAGGATTTTAAGTTTATGGATGACAATTGGGTTCGAAATGGGTAGCTTATATTAAGTGGACATGGCAATGCAGATACGGGGTTTGAGTCAAAAAGTTATTGAGTTCTGCCGAACCTGTAACATCAGTGCTAAATCCACACGTCTCAGGCGTCTCAGGTGTTGGATTGATGGCGGTGAGATTTGAACGTAGGATATTTAACCTTGTAGCAAGATAGATATTATGTGCATCTGGTGATAGGTACTGCTATCCTTTGATCTTGAGTTTATGTTGTTTCCAACATAATTTAATTCATGGAAAATAAACTTCAATCATAAATAAAAATATGAGAAAACAACAGTTTTATTGATAAACGATGGGGTACAAATCTGTTCTTCTCTCTTGATCCTTGAATGTATGAAGATTTGGATATGAATTTCTCCGCTGTTAGTGACGTATTTCTCGAATGTAGGAACATTTGGATTTGATCTCCATGAAAGAGGTTTGTCTTCTTGATGTATTTGAGGGCCGTTAGTGGCGTATTTCTCGAACGTAGGAACATTTGGATTTGATCTCCATGAAAGAGGTTTGTTTAGTGGCGTGTTTCTCGAACGTAGGAACATTTGGATTTGATCACCATGAAAGAGGTTTGTTTAGTGGCGTATTTCTCGAATGTAGAAACATTTGAATTTGATCTCCATGAAAGAGGTTTGTCTTCTTGATGTATTTGATTATCATTCATGTATTTGATTTCAGATCTTTGATCTCTTTGTGAATATTCCGTGAATTTGTGGAATACTGAAGAGGCCTTTTAAAAGATATTTGCCCCCTTTATATAGGCGTAATTTAGGATTTAGGTTGAGTAGGCGTAATTTAGGATTTAGGTTGAGTAGACATCAAGCTAGATTTAGGGTAAAGTAGCCTCAAGAAATCTAACCAAAATTGAACTCTTTTTGTAAAGTCCACAAAATTTCAATGCCTACATATGTTCTAGAGTAATTACTTTGTTTTGCTAAATTGATGTTATACCTAAACAAAATTGAGGGATGTCGAATACAAAGTTCTACTATATGAGAAAAATTTAACATATGAATGCTCAATTGTGCAGGGTAAAATGGCTGGTGAGCCAGTTCATGTGAATGAATTTCAAGAGCTTGCTAGGCAAGTTCTTCCAAAGATGTATTATGACTTCTTTGCTGGAGGAGCTGAGGATCAGTATACACTCAAAGAAAATATCGAAGCATTTTGTAGAATCACGTAAGTTTTGTAATTCTTGCTCTTGATTTGACAAAACGATGGTAGCTCTATTAACCTTTCAGAAACTCAGTATTCGGCCAAGAATACTTGTTGATGTGAGCAGAATAGACATGTCGACTATTATACTTGGTCACAAGACATCAGCTCCAATTATAGTTGCCCCAACTTCTTCACATCAATTGGCACATCCTGAAGGTTGGGATAAAATCAATTAGTACATTAGTCTGTTAGCTGAACGTATACAACCACGTAGCTGAAAAGCTGCTGTATTTATGCCAGGAGAAGTTGCAACAGCTAGAGGTGCTGCAGCATGTAATGTTATCATGGTAAAATATCCCATTTTCAGTTCTGGTGCGTGGATTGTTGAAATTGTATGACCGACTCATCTAAAAGCTTAAGTTAATAAACAGAAAGCAGACGTTGATTACTTAATTATATTATGTCTCGACATGGATACTGAGTTCTCTGATCTTGGGTTTAGGCATTGTCATTTACGTCCACATGCACAGTGGAGGAGGTTGCCTCAAGCTGCAACACTGTTCGCTTCTTTCAAACATATGTAACTTATTACTCCAAAGTCTCATCATCATCATACGTCTTTACTGATTTTAGTGTTCTGTTAACATATAGGTAATTAATACTCTCTCAATAGGTTTACAAAAGGAGAGATATAACAGAACTTATGGTACGTCGAGCTGAGAACAATGGGTTTAGGGCTATAATTCTTACTGCTGACACTCCAAGGCTTGGCAGAAGGGAAGCTGATATAAAGAACAAGTAAGCTTTATATCCTTTTACTGTCATTCAAGTATGTTAATGTCAGTTTCATCATTCAGTACGTTAAGAAATTGTTTGACTTTTGCAATACTATGTTGATCAACTAAGATTCAGAACTGCAGGATGATTTCACCTCGGTTGAGGAATTTTGAAGGTTTTATATCAACTGAGGTTGTTTCTGTAAGTAAAACCATAAATATTATGGCTTTTTTACTAAAAGCAATTACAAAACAAAGCAGAATATGTAAAGCTGAAACAGACAAAACTTGAAACTCCTTAAAGAAACATTCTTAGTTTTCCTGAATACACAAAATGTCCACTATTTGTCATTGATATATCAACTTGAAACTAGTGTAGACTATGCTTACTAATCCACTAACAAAATTGTGCAGGACAAAGGCTCAAATCTTGAAGCATATGCTGCCAAAACTCTTGATCCTTCTCTTTCCTGGAAGGTACAAGATTTGAAAGTAAACTATATGAGTTCCTTAATACAACATGAGAAGATATGATAAAATACAATCTCGATCCATGAACTCAAATTTCTCGAGTGTCAACATATGTTTAAATATGTGAAATTGCTTAGCAACGAAGTACATTAGAGAAGGATCGGATCTAGTTTCATGAATTTTAGAGTTAAAGACAAATATGATCCACTATGTTCTTTAATCCTCACACTCTTCGAAAACTTTGCAGGATATAGCGTGGCTAAAATCAATTACTAAGTTGCCAATTCTGATTAAGGGTGTTCTCACTGGTGA
>NC_061113.1:268984051-268994914 GCF_002878395.1 Capsicum annuum
ATAAATATTTATGACATTAATGATTAAGTTGATTCAATCGTGATTTTGGCCAAACAGCACAATAGTGTGGTATCTGACAAGGGTGCATCTTCTAAGAAGAAGAGCAAGAAGTCTACACGTGCTTCTCGTAGGAAGACTCGTGGTAAGAAGAAGGTGGTGGCAGAGGTTAAAAATGATGATATTGAAGTTGAAGAAGAGGAAATACCCAAGCGAAATAGTACCTATGGCCTGCTTGTTGGTCCATTTGGTTCAATAGAGGACACGATTTTGGAGTGGAATCCCGAAAAGCGGTCAGGAACCTGTGATAGAAAAAGTCAGTTTGCACGTCTTGTTTGGTCTAGGAAGTTTGTGCTGATACTCCATGAACTCTCTATGACTGGAGCTCCACTTGCCATGTTGGAATTGGCTACGGAGCTTTTGAGCTGTGGGGCCACAGTTTATGTAGTACCTCTCAGCAAAAGAGGGGGTTTAATGTCAGAACTATCTAGAAGAAAGATCAAAGTGCTAGAAGACAAATCAGACATCAGTTTCAAAACAGCCATGAAAGCAGATCTTGTTATTGCAGGTTCTGCAGTGTGTGCATCATGGATAGGTGAGCTCTTCCGCATATGCTATCTATCATCTCTACATCTATCTGCAATACAGTTTCAATGTGGCAAGTTGAGCTTGTAATGTGATCGTCATTCTCAAGTGATAGCACAGCCGCAGGCTGCAGCATATCATGTTCAATTGATAGATCTCCTATAATTCAATTTAGCTTACTCCCACTAATACTGTTTTTGATGATCCTTATACTTTTTTGTCCACTAACTAGCAATTGTACGCATATTTTATGCTCTTCGGTCTAATCTAAAAGTTTTGGATTCTCATTATTTCAATGAAGGAGCCAATTTTTGCCAGTTCTAAGTGCAACCTTTTTTGTAGACCTTTATTGCAAAACTTGTGTGAGATTTGAATATCCCTAGGATGATGTAACATTAATCAGCTCTTTTGCTTCATGAGGAAATCTTTCTTTTGGCTATGCTAGCATTATAGTCTTTGATTTCCTTGATTTTAGCCTTCATAAATTCTGTGAATTTGCTTCTGTTCTTTTCTTCTCCTTGTGTGCCTTGGCTAACTTCTGACAATTAATATCTCACTTTCAGAACAATATGCTGCACGTACTGTGCTAGGTTCAAGTCAAATTACTTGGTGGATCATGGAAAACCGACGGGAATACTTCGATCGGGCTAAACTCGCTTTCAACCGAGTGAAGAAGCTTATCTTTCTTTCTGAATCACAGTCTAAGCGCTGGTTAGCTTGGTGTGAAGAAGAACATATAAAGCTCAAAACTCAGCCTGCATTGGTTCCACTTTCCCTTAGTGATGAACTGGCTTTTGTAGCAGCTATTCCATGCTCACTGAGCACTCCGCTGTTCAGTCCTGAGAAGATGCTGGAAAAGAGGCAGCTGCTAAGAAATTTTGTGAGGAGAGAAATGGGGTTGACAGACAATGATATGCTTGTTATGTCCTTGAGTAGTATAAACCCGGGAAAGGGTCAGTTTCTGCTTCTTGAATCTACGCGTTTGCTGATTGAGGGAGCTCCTCCTCTAAATGGATCGGCTGTTAAAAGACAAGATTATCACAAAAGGACATTGCTTCGTAATTGGAAACAATTTGGTGAATGGAAAAACGAATCGTCCACCTTGTCAAATAACCCAAACACAGAAGTGTTGCAGCTACCCCAGCTTTTCAGTAAGGGGATTAACTATAAAGCTGGAATTGGAAATGATAGAGGAACTCGAAAGCTTTTCGCCCTAACTGAAAGGAAGCAGGGAGAAAAGCTTAAGGTTCTTATTGGGTCAGTTGGATCCAAGAGCAATAAGGTGCCTTATGTTAAAGCGCTTCTCAACTTTCTAAATCAGCATTCTAACTTGTCAAACACAGTACTGTGGACTCCATCAACCACTCGTGTCGCTGCACTTTATGCTGCTGCAGATGCTTATGTAATGAATTCTCAGGTTAGCCTTTACAACTGTGTTTAACTCCATTATTGTTGAGTTCAGCAAATGTACAGTGTCGATGCTTCTGGAAAGTATTAATACTATTATATAAGAGTCTGATGGGGAAGTTTAAGTAAATCAGATCAGAGGGGGAAAGAGAGAACGTAGATAAAGTAAAATAGACAGATAATAGAGAGTAGGTGCTTCTTATGATGTCATGCTCTGTGCAGATCTAAATTATTTTCATGATTTGTGATATTTCAGATTGAAAAATGAAAGCATTGTAAGGTTGAGCTACCTCTTTGCAAAGATTTCTCAATGAATGAATATACTACTCAGAAATGTGAAATTGTTTTCAGTAATAAGTACCAAGTTGATGCATTTTAGCAACTAGCAAGTACATATTATGGTTCTCCCAATGAAATTGAGAACCTTTGTTAGCTGGCTTGCTTGTATCCGCTTATTAATTAATAATTAATTCAACTTGGGTTTATATGAGGAACCATGCTAAAATCATGACTTTAAGAGAATTTATGCTATTCTGAGATAGAATGAATTGGTTATTCATAAGCGTCAATTAGAAGTGTGAGGAATAGGTTGAACCTTGAGCATGGACGTTGGTCTGGTTTTGTCTTTTGGTGTAACCTGGATACCTAGAAGAGATGTGAGGAACCCCAATCCCTTTCTCAAAGAAAAGTGATGAATCTTGTATGTGCTTTTTTTCTTAAAAAAAAAAAAAGAAAAGAAAATGGGTGGGGGTGGCTTACGGGAATCTATGAATTGGTGTTGCAATTGAATTGTTCTCTCAATAATATCGTGTTCATCCTCTTGTCTTGTACTCTTTAAAGCAATTTCAGTTAACTCTGCTGGGGAGAAGTCAGGGAAAGCAGTCCCTCAGCTTCTCCTTCATGCTTTTAATCTCATTAGTTAGCTTATATTTGTTGGGAGCATGGGGGGGATATATTAATCTGGTGGTAGAAGTAAGAATTCGAGCCATTATCAAAAAACAAAAAAGAAGGATTCTAACGTTTTATGCTGTTGAATGAAACCATGCTGTACAACAGGGATTGATAATATATGAAATAAGAGTCTAAAGTACAGCTCGTTCAAACATAATGGTTAGTTTCCTGGAATGGTTACAATGATCATATGGTTTTCTTTATACGTCGTGGACTACTATTTGTTTCCTGGGCAAATGGTTCACTCTGCTGATATTGGTCCCCATGGTTCTTTTTTTCTTGAGTAATGTTCTTTTTTTGAAAAAAAGTCCAATTAATATGATAGTGGAACGGGGAGGGAGAAGGGAAATACATTATGAAGATCTGAACTTAATTACCAACTGAGCTACACCCAGTGCTCTTGTGTAATTTCATTCGACACTTACACTTGGTTGCTTAGTTTCATTGGGTAGTTAGTACCTATTTATCCTGAGTACTGGTTGTTTACTTTTTGCAGGGACTTGGAGAAACATTTGGGAGAGTAACAATTGAAGCAATGGCATTTGGTCTTCCTGTAAGATTCTCAATTCTGTCCTGCCAATAGTATAATGTGCATGTAATACCATTGAAGCAGTAGTCATGTTCGAGACAAATTGAATCAGCTCGTTCAGATGAATTGAGGCTGCATTAGCACAGTGAACTGAACCAGATAGAGTCCGTTAGTTTTTGACATTTCAATCATCCATTAGTTAAATTTTGTGTTTACATAAGCAATATGGCTGAATGAAGTGGATTTGACATATGATTTTGTTACAGGTGCTGGGAACAGAGGCTGGAGGCACAAAGGAGATCGTGGAACATAACGTGACAGGTCTTCTTCATTCTTTGGGACGTCCAGGCGCTCAAGTTCTCGCCCACAATCTTCAGTATTTGCTGAACAACCCATCGGAAAGGCAGCGATTGGGAAGCAATGCAAGAAAGAAGGTAAAAAATATGTACCTAAAGAAGCACATGTACAAGAGATTCGGACAAGTACTATACGACTGCATGAGAATTAAATAAGACTTAGATTGTTGAAACATTTTTCCAGTATTGTTGTTTCCTCTCTCTACACTAGAATCAGCCTTTTGTACAGTATGAAATCTAGTAGTGTCTACTAATTAATAGAGATCCCAACCCCCTTTTTTTTTTGCTGTTTACATACCAAGCTATCTAATTTCATGTGAGTCTTTCATTTGTTTTGTTTTTTTGAGAAAGGTAACTAATGGAGTAGCATTTTACCTTTACCGCGAAGCTCCCACCTTTTACGTTCAGGAGGGTAGTTCAAATTGAACAAAACTATCATCCATTTTACGACCTTATCAACAGTTTGAGTTTCTAGTATGAGTTTGAGAATTTAATATTTTCCGAATTTTGGTCGACTTTTTATTGGTATTTATGTGTTATCTTTCGGTTCCAACACATGCACAACAAAATTAAAGGGCACCCAATGCGTTAAAGCTTCGGGAAAAGGCCCCATCACAAGGATGTATCGTACGCAATCTTATCTTGCAGTGTGATTGTATCGTATGCAGCTTTACCTTGCATTTCTGTCTGAGACTGTTTTCAAGGCTTAAATCCGTGACTTTCTGATCATATGATCACAACTTTACCGGTTACTTCAACACAAAACAAATCTATATAATAAAACGTTTCTGATTTATAACTGTACAATACACACAAACTAATGACACTCAAAAAACTTTTTACATCTCAAGGCAGCAGCCAGATTGAACGTGGCCGGAGAAGTTCACCGGAGTATCCATTTTTGTCCACTTATAGCTCTGTAAATCAAGAATATAAGTGTTATACGGTTCGTTAAATCCCATTGAACCAGTCAACAAAATTTTACCCCGCCATGCTGTAACAAAAGCCACATGCCGAAGCTCCACCGGAAGCGCCGCCACGACATGCCACGTGGACTTTCCGAATGCCAGCACATCGCCGTCCCGACACATGTACAGTCTCCCGTCTCCACCTTCGACGCAGGTTCTAGGACACGTGGCGGATTCGAAGAAGCGGTCGTCGATTGGGTCCCACCGCCACGTGGAGACGTCGAATGACTCGGCGGTTTTACCGAACTGGCCTTGCATACACGTGTCATATCCACCTATGACGTGGAATTTACCGCTATAGAAAGTGCACTTACATTCATCGCGTTCATTTGCCATGTCAGGCATTGGGACCCACTCATCCCTTGCCACGTCATACGCCATTGCCGATTTCAGCGCGTTCTTCTCCTCGTCGTGCCCGCCGGCGACGTACACCGTCCGATCAGAATCCGACGCGCAACCGAAAAACGATCTCCGGCAACCAGGCATTTCAGCTGCACGTCGCCACGTGGCCGACACAAAGCTGTAAACATAAACGGAGTTCGAAGGCTCCCAAGTAGTAGGGTCCCACCCGCCCATCACCACTAAATTCAACCCAACTCCGATGAGCTGGCAAAACATCGGCAGCCCATCTGAAATTCCAGGAACCGGTGGTAATTCAGCCCAATAACCCGATTCCGGTTCATAAACCGTAAGCCTATAAACCGGAAAAGCTGAGTACTTGAACAACCCGAGTTTCATCTTCGGTTCAATTCGAGCTTGGACCATTAAAACTACCGGCCGGGTCAACCCGGTAGTTCTTCTTCGCCTCCAAAACTCAGGAAGTTCAATTTGTAGCTTCCAGTCCCGGCAAACGGACGTAACGGAGGAGAAATTGTTGTATGGGACTCGAATTAAACATTCGAGTCCGATATCATATGGAAGACTGGGAATTAACTCCATCGTATAACGAACTAGAGGGGTAATTTACTGGATTTTATACATGTGAGGAATTTTGAATTTAATGGAGGGGACCTGACCTATATGGGCAATTAGCATACTTTTTAGCTCAGATATTCCGAAATGCAAGCTGATTTACGAGAAAAAGGAAAAAGTGAGGTTCTAGAAGGATATTGATGTTTGGGGAGTATTCAATTCAATTTATAGAGAAGGGCCCATACATAATTTAGACTTACTTTTGGTCCCCCTTTTTTCTGGATAATCATTTGGATCAACTTTTCTATGGGCGTCGTCAAGTGGACTCCTGGTTATGCTATTATATTAGTATACAAATATTTTGAGTTCTTCTAGAAGGAAATGGACACCGAACAAGTATATGAAACCCATTTTGGAATTTGGATGAGGTTTGGACTGGGTGGGTACTCGATTAATTTCAATTCGTATTGATTTAACATCGATTAATTCAAATGAAGGAGACTCTATATTTAGGTTTAATTCGAAATCTCTTACTGAGAATGAAAGAGTACTACTACATGTTCATATCTCTCGTCACAATTATCTTTGATGATTACATATTAGATTATAAAACTTACAGTGGGATGGGAGGTTTTAATTAGTTTGTTTATATAAAGTTATTACAAGGTTGGGTCCGATCTGATCATATGTAGTTTATTTGGGTTGGAGTTTTTTGTTGTTCTAAAATAAGTTTTTAGTAAGAATCAAAACGTTCGGGAAGATGATCAAACTTTTTTATGAAAGTTAGTGTAAGTTAAGTAATTTTATGAATAGAAAAGGCTACTTTGATGACTTACCTGCCGCCATTACTCCTAAGTTCAAAAATCTTTCAAGAAATTAACACGTAATTTTTGTTCAGTTTAACTTCTTTTTCTTTTCAATATAACAAATGGCGAATGAAAAATTAAGAGAACATGTACCTTTTAATTTCTGTATTATCGTAGAAGGTGCAGATGACATATTCTTGTAGCACGCTGATATATCCACCAGCGGCTATTATTGCTATAGTTTCTTGCAGCTTCAATATTTATTAGTATTTACTATTGGCATGTTTCATGTTTCAAGTTCAATTAAGAGGTGTCAGAATTTGAAGTTTATGAGTTCTGAATACTTGCTATTGAATTTATCGTTTGGCTGGTGCACTAAGTTTCCGCTATGAGCAGGGTTTGAAGAAGGATTGGACTACAACGATCTATTATACATAACCTTATTTTACATTCCTGCAAGGAGTTGTTTTGATAAAAATAAAACCAAAACGTGAATTTTAATTAGATAGAAATTAAATCAACGTAATCACACCGCCAATTTAATCTCTGTGGTTTGTAACAAATTTCAAATTAAAAGTCGTTTTCAGTTCAATAATTTTTAAACAAATATACTCCTAATAGAGTGAGTTGAAAGAGAAGATGAGTGGTAACTAACTACACTAGTACCACAATTTTCTCCAACTCATGACTCATACACTTTCGGTATTATGTGGAATACCTTTTTTAAGTTCTTCTAGAAGGAAAAGGACTTGAACAAGTCCACGAGATTGCCCATCACATGATGTTTGTCGGTGTTTCATACGCATGTTATATTTTGTTTACTTATCCAACCCCGTTGTGAAAGGGAGCCTTGATGAAGTAACTGTTATAGTTGTTGTTATGTAATTAAGAGATCACGGATTTAAGTTTTGAAAATAATCTTTGACAGACTGCATATAACATACCTTTGTGATCGAGTCTTTAGAGACTTGCTACTTGTAATTGATATTTGTTTTGTCTTATCTCTTAGATTATAAATGTTAAATTCCGTTAGGTAACGTCTGGCATATGTATGTAAAAGAAAAATTAGTAAATGGTCTTATTCATATGGTGTGTCACTGAATTTGTGGTATACAAAGTGGTGCACTAATTCTTAGTTTTGCTCTTGTTTTTTCACAAAAAAAAACAATTGTGCTTTTGTATTTTTCTTATTGTATAGTAGCAAAGACAAATAGTAATCGAATCAAAAAGTTGGACACGGAACGTTGTCAATGAATGATGACCAATCAGTCAATTAATTTGACTGAAGAATTGTAAATTTTAATTGCATCATATGGATACAAATCTACAGAGGGATCCAAAATATTCGAATTCACGTCCCATCAAATCCATTTAAAATAGAAATGCTAGCTCTATTGATTGGAATTTTTTTTTTTTTTCAATATCGAAAGCTCAAAATTTAAATCACTAGTTCAGAAGGAAGAAATTTTATTCATCTGACTATAAATTAGAAAAAGTAATGACATGCACGCATCAAGGATTTGGGCAACTTACTGAAAAATGGCAATTTGGCAATAGTCCGTTGACGTGGTGTTTGTATTATTTGGGTAATAATTCACTTTTTAAAAACCATCGTGACGTTACAGATTAGTGGAAATGCTTTCATCCACAGTAATTATTTAATGTCTGGACAAAAAAAATCCCAGAAATATTACACAAAACATGGGGTAATAAATAATAATTTAAGTTAATTAATTTACTTGCCGACGTATTTTAATCAAAATTTGGAATTCAGACAAATTGCAGAAACATGGGACCAATGTTTGCTTGGTAGAAATTAAAAAAGATACTATCATCAAGTTGTGTCTACGAGCTTGGTGTTTCTATCTTCTTGTTTTTTAAGTGTATTGGCTTTTTATTGAGAGACAAATTTAAAATTTGAAAATTTGAAGTTTATAATTCATATACAATATGAAGTAAATATTACAATAATAATTGACATCCTATATTTAATACGTAATTTTTTTAAAGAGAAAATGCACTGTTTTCATCCTAAACTATATACGAAATTGTTAAGATACACCCGAACTTTAGGAGGGTCCTATTACCTCCTGGACTAATTAAAATCGTAGTTTTAACAATCTTAGTGTCTACGTGGTACATACGTGTACCTTCGATGTGTTGATTTACTGATGTGACACGTAGACATTAAGATTGTCGAAAATATGATTTAAATTAGTACAGGGGTAATAGAACCCTCCTAAAGTTCGAATATGTCTCAGAAATTTCGTGTATAATTCAGGATGGAAACAAAGCATTTTTCTTTTTTTTTTTTTAATAAAAACACACAAAGTTTCATTTACACAAAAGCTGTTGAGTTAATATAAACTCATAATATGTATTTTAGATTCGCCCTTTTATTCAGAGGTATAACACAAAAACTCATAGATATATGCAAGGGGTAAAACATATTATCTTCTAGAAGGGGAAAATAGTTCAATATAATTGTGGTTGTTTGTTTCTTACGTAACCTAGGTACACAAATTATAGAAGTATGAAATAAACAAGTCATAATTATAGATGTCAAGAAGTATGAGATTCATTTCCTTTCCCATTTAAAATGCTAGTTTTGTCAATGGGTAAATACTCCCACATTAATAATAGTTAAGTTATGGATGTGTAATATTATGTCATTTGGACCCCCTACTCAAAGAGTGAATATCTTTGTGTAAAGTCAACTCTCTACATGTTATACATTACTCTTTCGGCGTAATTTAAATATCTTAATTTGATTGGACATAAAATTAAAAAAAAAAAAAAAAAAAAAACTAAATTTTGTGATCTCCTTTAAATATTGTTACCTTAAAATTGTTATATAGAATATCGAAATTGAGAAATTCACGAAATATAGTTTGAGGAATAGACCAAAAAGAAAAATAAGATACTTAAATTGACTCGGGATAGTAGAATATAATTGAATAATTGAGAAAAGCTTGATTATCTTTATTTAGTCGCAGCAGTGATATCATGGATCCTCTTTTTCCTCTAAACCTTCCTATTTTCAACTATAGTACTAATAATACTACCATTTGATTGTGTACTAAGCATATGCCAATAAGATTTAATTAGATGTAAGAATCAGCTTAACATATGGTTAATTAATAGAAAGACAAGTTTTAGAAGATTGATAGATGATTAGTTCTGTTGTAAGCACTGATTAAATTACAAGCTAATTTGTAAGTCAGGAGGACAATGACCATAAGTATTTTCAATCAAATGACAAAATGTAGGTCCAAGTGTTGGAAACATTTGTTGCAATTACATCTTATAATAATTAGTTTTGACCCTACAATTTGAGTTACATTTAAGGAAAGTCTTATTTACATAACTTACAGCAATTATTATTACATTACTCTGCGAGTCTGCGTCTCTTTCTTCCTCTTCTTCTTTTAAATTGTTGATTGATTCATGATTTTAACAATAAAGGTGTGACACTAATTTGCTTATTGTGATGCTTAGGGCTTAAAAAAAAGATTATATGTCTAGCTTACAAAGTAAATAAGCAAGTTTCAGCATGATTAACTATACTTAAATACAATAGCAAACACTAAACATTGAGTTAATAGACTTTTTTTCTCAACGTTTATTGGGCTTGAATTTATGCCTGATAGTGTCGATAACATGCTAGCTAAAATATATGGAAAGAAATTAAGTTAGTGATTCTGTCATTGTTGAAATTTAAACATGAGATCTTATAATTTTAAATTCTCTTCATCGATCACTAGATCATACCCTTGAATGTTTAACGTTTGGCTTTGACAAATACAACTTCACCCCGTACGCCTGAAATTTGTAAAAAAACTTCAAATCCAAATATTTTTAACTTTAATCTCATGAATTTGAAATTAACTTTGAAGTTACTAAACTTGTAAAAAATTATGAGCTGCTATGTATTTTTTTAATAATCATATTGTCTGAGTTAGCTTGCTTGCACGCAGTTTGACTAAATTTTGAGATACCTGACAACTCCCACCTCCCACCTGCATTTTGTATCTGGTAACTTTATCGGCTAGATTTATAAATAGCAGAGTAATGCACTTCAGCCGAAAGGACTTTGTCACCAAGGAGAAGAAAAAAAAATTCCAAAATAAAACCTTGGCATCTGACATAGCTAATATAATAGAAAAGAAAACACAACTAGATTAAAGAAGAATCAAACAATGTACAAAATCTCAAATATTATTTATGACCTAAGAATATCCACAAACACAAGAGAAAAGATCTAAAACAAGAAAAATAAGCACTACCTTTTTTTGACAATTTCATATGATCTATATTTCTACGTTGAAAGTTGAAACGCAGGATAAATCCGA
>NC_061113.1:268995014-269000602 GCF_002878395.1 Capsicum annuum
AAACTGAAATAGTAATGTAATCATCATATCCTTAAAATATGAGGACTCACTTCTAACTCTGACCACTGAAACTGGAATCTACTGCTGATCTGGAGCTCGTGCCTCTAAACCTATGTTATAAGACACCATAGCGCAAATGCGTCAGTACTTTAAATGTACTGGTATGCAAGTGAGGTAGGCTAAATGCATGGGGTTCATATGCATGAACAAATATAACTGACTGACTAACATGAGAGTGAAAATACATGCATGACTACGTAACTGTAACTGAGATCGTGTTGGGACTGAATACTATATTACTGAATACTGAGGAATTGATACTATGTTATTTATACATGGATAATTGTGCCTAACAGTTCTAATTATGAAGAACTGGTCTAGTTGACTATATCTAACAGTCCTAAAGCTGAAGACTAATTACATATGTTCTGATAACTGATAACTGATAAAATGAGTGACTGTGTCTGACAGTCCTAAATCTGATGGAACTAGCTGAGTTTCATACTGTATCTTAGTAACTAAATCTGAGATCAGTCCTATCTAGTGGGGGATCTTAGAGTATACTGATAATAAAGAAGATTTAACTTAGTCTGAGATCAGTCCTACCTAGCGGGTGATCTCTGAATCTGATTATGTTGCTACTGATTGACCATAGTTGAGATCAGTACTATCTAATGGGCGATCTCATAGTCTATTTATAATGACAAGGATTGACTATATCTTACAGTTCTAAATTTGTATTACTGAGCTGAATTGACTGTATCTGACAGTCCTAATTTCTGTAACTAAAACTGTGGGATGTATTCATCTAACCGACATGCCCCATACTAAGCTAATTGGGGTCCAACCTGTAACCCCAACTGTAAGGGTGTCAGTATCACACCACTGGTAAATACAACTATTGTGGAGTCAGTCCTAATCTATCAGGTGATTCCTGAGATCAGTCCTATATATTTTGAATACGCTAATGGGTGATCCCTGAGTATGTCAGTCCTATCTAACAGGTGACATCTCGTACCTACGCTGGCTACGTAGTTTTGGAACTTAAGGATTGCTTCTAGGAATCTCATTCTTATCTAGCGAGTGAGTCCCCATCCCTAGGCTCGCTCGGTGCTGAATCCTACTCCCATCTGAAAGACACTGAACTGATTAATTGAGCTAAACTGATTAACTGAATTGAACTGATACTAGTGGTATTGTTTAGCGGAGCTGAACTGAATTTACTAAGTTCCATTGACTGATGGAATGTATTGAAATCTGAGGACTGACTGAGAATACTGAAGTTACTGAGATTAACTGGGAATACTGAGGTTACTGAGATTACTGAGCTACTGAAATTACTGAGATTTCTAAGATTTCCTGAGTCACATGACTGACTGAGTTCTATAGATCATAGCTTGACTGAGGAGATCGTGAAAACATGACATGGCTCTAGGCACACAGCTAAATGTTCGGGTATAAGTACCCCCAGGACTCGATGAGAAGAAACTGACATAGCATGGCTTACTTGAACACATGACAAACAACATACTTCATAATTCACATATTGAAGTACTTCATCAAACATGTGATATGCATAATCTTGTACATACATGGGGATTTCATGATATCATACTAGTTGGGCATTGTTCCTTCATCTAGGCATTTAACATACACATAATAGGAATAGAATGTGTAAACAACATTATACAACAATCAAACATCATGATTCATCTCTAATTTCATCACCCAAGGGTTTTGATCCTAGGTTTACATGAATCTACATCATTACTAATGGATTACATATGCAATTTATCACCAAACATGTTAGAATGCAATCAGTCATAATCAACATGAAGAAGAGCAATCCAATCATGAAATTCATAAAGAAAATCTATAACTTGAATTTAAAAAAGAGATTCTTGGACTTCATGAACGAAAGGAGTCCATGAATGAACACTACGCATACCTTAGCTTGTGATTCTACGAAAATTAACGGAGAGATTCTTAAAATTTGACGGTGAATTCCCTTGGAATTGATCCTTCTATGAAAATCGTAGGACTTTTTCTTAAGAGGTTTTGAGAGTAATTGAGTATAAGCTGCTGAATTATGGCCAAATCTCATGTTATAAGGCTTATATAGGGTGGAAAATTGACCCTTTTAACCCTAGGATACGTCTTTAATTTCTGAGAAAATTTCCCGGTTTTCATCCTTAGCGCAACGCGCCACTATAGAGGAGCAACACTGGAAATTGACAATTGCCATTTGAGATATCTCCGCGACGCGCTAAAGGCTCAGGTGATACTCTGTATCACTAAAAATGCTCTAACTCTTCGCCCAGGTGTCGGATTTGAGTGAATTTGGTATCGATGGAAAGCTTATTGAATTTCTCATATGAAAAAAAATAAAAATCTTGAAAATACCACGTGTACAAAAGTAGATTCATCTTTCAAAGAAAGTTTCTAACATTCTTGGGGAAACTTTTCAAGATAGGAAAAGTACGGGGTATTACAATATCTCTCTGTTGAGATCATTCGTCCTCGAATGAGACTGAGAGTGAGGGGAAAAACATAAACTGACGTACATACTGAACATAAATAACTGAAACATGATCTCATGACTAACATGACTGAAGATCTGAATATAACATACTGAACATGCATATATGATGCATGACTAATAAGCTGAATTCATGCATACCTGGTGTATGACTGATAATTGACTCATAAATACATGACTGAATATGCTGATGAACTAAATTTCCCGTAGTAAGAGTGCATGTCTGATGCATAATTACATGAATGAACTGATATATGAATGCATGACTTAATATGCAATGGTACTTAGTACCAAGTTTGTAATGGGGATCTGAGCATGAACTGAATACCAAGTTTGTAATGAACACTGAACATGAAACTGAGTAAGACTAAGGAGAACTATTATCTTAACCAAAAATGTTAATGAATTCAAGATCGTCTTACTAAACAAGCATGAGCGAAAATATGAGAACCTAACTGAGTAAGTTTAAGAAAACTGTTACGTGACTGAAAATCACTGATGGCCCCATATTATGATAGAAGGATGCATGAACTGAACCTGAGAACATGACTGAGGCTGAAACAAGATACATAAACTGAATTTCATGAACTGAACTAAGCCTCTGAATACTTGGCCCATAGCTGAGGTTGGGACTTTGAGGGTCAACTTATGAGTACCCTCTACTCTATACTGGATTCTTCATGCGAAGGGAAACTGAACTTAAGACATGAGAGCATTGGGGAATAATGAGTTATCTCTTCCTTGGGGCACTATGTCCCTCTAAGAATGCTCACCTTACTGAGATACTAGGGTGATGCACAGGGCATCCACGGACTGATTCATGACTGAGAGTTTAACTTTGAGCCTATGTGCACTGGAATGACATGAATACTGAAATAAGGGAAACTGTTCCTAAAATATCTCATAGCCTCCTGCACATAAGTGTGGTGCACAACACATGCATGTACAAGGCTCTACTAGATGCAGCTTTTCAGACTTCCTAGGATACTATTGAACCTTAGGCTCTGATACCAAGTTTGTAATACCCCAAATCTGGTATTCAAAATGTTATACGGTGTTCATGACCCGAAGGACCACAAGCTAACGCATGACTGATATTTGTACCTGTACACTGCATAATATAACATGATAATGCAGAAACATGAATTGAAATGCCATAAGGTTCAATACTGAACAAACATTTGATAGCATAATGTTTGAAAATGGTATAACAATACCAAAAAAAATCTAAAATAAATGCCTGACATGCTGTAGTCTGAAAGCCTTTAAACTATCGGAATAAGGAGTTGATGGGACATGTCCCCAACTAACTCCATCTACTGAAATAAACTGGAAAATGAAATAGTAATGTAATCATCATTTCCTCAAAATATGAGGACTCACTTCTAAATCTGACCGCTAAGACTGGAAACTACTGTTGATCTGGAGCTCGTGCCTCTAAACCTATGGTATAAAATACCATAGCGCGAATGCATTAGTACTTTGAATGTACTGGCATACAAGTGAGGTAGGCTAAATACATGGAGTTCATATGCATGAACAACTATAACTAACTGACGAACATAAGCGAGAGAATGCATGTATGACTACGTAATTATAACTGAGATCATATTAGGACTAAATACTATATTACTGAATACCGAGAGACTGATACTATGTTACTGATACATGGATAACTGTGTCTAATAGTTTTGATTATGAATAAATGGTTTGGTTGACTGTATTTGACAGTCCTAAAGCTGAAAAATGATTACATATATTCTGATAACTGATAACATGAGTGACTGTGTCTGATAGTCCTGAATCTGATGGTACTAGCTGAGTTTCGTACTGTATCTGATTAACTGAATCTGAGATTAGTCCTATCTAGTGGGGATCTCTGAGTATACTGATAATAAAGAAGATTTGACTTAGTCTGACATCAGTCCTACCTAGCGGGTGATCTTTGAATCTGATTATGCTGATACTAATTGACCATAGTTGAGATCAGTCCTATCTAATGGGTGATCTTGTAGTCTATTTATAATAATAAGGATTGACTGTATCTGACAGTTCTAAATCTGTATTACTGAGCTGAATTGACTGTATCTGACAGTCCTAATTTCTGTAACTAAAACTGTGGGATGTATTTATCTAACCTACATGCCCCATACTAAGCTAACTGGGGTCCAACCTGTAACCCCAGCTGGAAGGGTATCAGTACCGCGCCACTGGTAAAGACAACTGTTGTGGAGTCAGTCCTAATCTAGCAGGTGACCCCTGGGATCAGTCCTATACATTTTGAATGCGCTAATGGGTGATCCCTGAGTATGTTAATCCTATATAACGGGTGACATCTCGTACCTACGCTAGATACATAGTTCTGGAACTTAAGAATTGCTTCTAGGGATCTCAGTCCTATCTAGCGGGTGAGTCCCCATCCCTAGGCTCGCTCGGTGCTAAATTCTACTCCCATCTGAAAGACATTGAATTGATTAATTGAGCTGAACTGATTAACTGAACTGAACTTATTAGCTGAACTGAACTGATACTAGTGGTATTGCTTAGCGGAGCTAAACTGAATTTATTGAGTTTCGTTGACTGACAGAATGTACTGAGTTCTGAGGACTGATTGAGAATACTGAAGTTACTGAGATTAACTGGGAATACTGAGGTTACTGAGATTACTGAGCTACTAAAATTACTGAGATTTCTAAGATTTCTTGAGTCATGTGACTGACTGAGTTCTATGGATCATAGCTTGACTGAGGAGATCATGAAAACATGACATAGCTCTAGGCACACAGCTAAATGTTTGGGTACAAGTACCCCCAGGACTCGATGAGAAGAAACTGAAATAGCATGGCTTACTTGAACACATGACCAACAACATACTTCATAATTCATATATTGAAGTACTTCATCAAACATGTGATATGCATAAGCTTTTACATACATGGGGATTTCATGATATTATACTAGTTGGGCATTGTTCCTTTATCTAGGCATTTAATCATACACATAATAGGCATAGAATGTGTAAACAACATTATACAACAATCAAACATCA
>NC_061113.1:269000702-269057046 GCF_002878395.1 Capsicum annuum
ACTAGTTGGGCATTGTTCCTTCATCTAGGCATTTAATCATACACATAATAGGCATAGAATGTGTAAACAACATTATACAACAATCAAACATCATGATTCATCTCTAATTTCATCATCCAAGGGTTTTAATCCTAGGTTTACATGAATCTACATCACTACTAATCGATTACATATGCTATTTATCACCAAACATGGATTAGAATTCAATTAGTCATTATCAACATGAACAAGAGCAATCCAATCATGAAATTCATAAATAAAATTCATAACTTGAATTTAGAAAAGAGATTCTTGAACTTCATGGACGAAAGGAGTCCATGAATGAACAGTACGCATACCTTAGCTTATGATTCTACGAAGATTGACGGAGATATTCTTGAAATTTGACGGTGAATTTCCTTGGAATTGAACCTTCTATGAAAACTCTAGGGCTTGTTCTTGAGAGTTTTTGAGAGTAATTGAGTATAAGCTGCTGAATTATGGCCAAATCTCGTGTTATAAGGCTTATATAGGGTGGAAAATTAACCCTTTTAACCCTAGGACACATCTTTAATTTCTGAGAAAATTTCTCGGTTTTCATCCTTGGCGCGATGCGCCACTGTCGCGGAGCAACACTGAAAATTGACAATTGTCATTTGAGATATCTCCGCGATGCGCTGAAGGCTCATGTGATACATTGTATCACTAAAAATGCTCTAACTCTTCGCCCGGGTGTCGGATTTGCGCGAACTTGATATCGATGAAAAGTTTATTGAATTTTTTACATGAAAAAAAATGAAAATCTTGAAAATACCACGTGTAAAAAAGTAGATTCATCTTTCAAAGAAAGTTTCTAACATTCTTGGGGAAACTTTTCAAGCTAGAAAAAGTACGGGGTATTACAACCATTACCTACAACTACGCGATCTGAGCCATTGTATGGAGTAATAGAGGATAAATTGGAAGCATTAGGAGTCATGTGAGAAGAGGATCCAGTATCAACATACCACAAACCATCACCAGGTGAAGATGCTGAGTAATTGGATCTAACATCTGACACAAAGGCCTTATAATGCAGAGATGGACAATCACGAGCACTATGACTTAGCTGATATAAAAGTTGGCAGTATACAACTACATTGGTGGGTTGAGATGGAATGTAAGAAGTTGGATAGAAAAGGGAAGGAGGACCTAGGATAGAAGAAAGATGAGGATGAGGAGTGAACTGTTGAGGCATCCCATTAAAGGATCTGCCATTCCCTTGATTTTGATGACCACGACCGTCATTGGAATGGCGGCCACCACTAGAATGGCGACCACGTCCCCGACCATAGGAGCAAGAAGATTGTTGCTTGTCCGTAAAAGCAGTGGTAGCATTATCCATAGATGAATTTGAGAAATTGGTCAATTGAGATTCATGGAGAAAGAGTAAGGAGCGTGCCTCAACAAATGAAGGAAGAGGAACACGAGTGAAAATAGAAGTCCTCACGGACATATATTCGGAAGGTAAGGCTGACAATATTTGGAGAACAAGATCAGAATCAGATATAGGATTTTCAATAGAGGTCAAGGCATCAACTATGGACTTTACACAATGGACATATTCATTAATCGAGATATTACCTTTCTTAAGATTATGAAATTGGACTTTGAGTTGAAGTGTTTGAGAACTAACTTGATCGTGGAATAAATTCTCAATTTTAAGCCATGAATCTCTAGAAGTGAACGAATGATTAGGCTTGATTATTGCTTGAAGAATCTCTAGACAAGACTTTGCCTTAACATTATAGGTTTACTAGGTAATTAGTCAAGCAATATTGTTGTATTTTGCTATCAGAAATTGTTTTGCAAAACCGTAAATTGAATCATCAATTGGTAAATAAGATGGAAAACTAGGTCGTCACGAGTACAAGACACAAAAACAATTTCTTTCAGAAATATAAATAAAAATTTCATAGGCAAAATATAATGTTGTCCTCAGATTTTCTTGACTGATCAGACAATGATGTAATCTTATGGTCAATGAAAGACAATATGGGGACTTGCAAAAATTAGCTTGGGAGTAACATTTGATCGGTCATAAGGTCATTATCATCAATTCATTATCTACTGAAGAGTATATGTCACCATATTACATTCAAATGTACTAACACACTAAAGTTTTTCTCTTTTTTTTTTTCTCGAGAAAATATAAAGAAAATCAAAGTACTTCTAAAGTTGTTTCTTAATTTCTTACCATAGTATTCTTGTTTATGAACAGTCAAGCGAAATTATTATTCCATCAATTCGAGAACTAGAGCTCTGCATTAAGAATCATATGCAGATAATAATCTAATGTTCTGGAGTGCCATGTAAATACAATAAAATAGTCCTAGTAATGAAGTATGTACATTATTGTTGGAACCTTAAAGTTTTGATAAATGACAATATGAATGAAACAAGTTGATATACGTGTTCCATTGATCCGACAAGTTCAAGAGTGCAGCCAACGATATAAATAATTAAAAATCAGAATGAGTTAATTCAGTGCAACTGAAAACTTCAACTTACTGATCACGTGGGTAATAGAACAAGTTGAATTTGATTCAAACACTTGATGATAAGGGAAAGCAAGTTGCTTTGAAAAAAGAGTCCTATGTGAAGAAAGAGTTTCACTTCTGAGTATATCCTTAAGAGTCCTATGTGTAGAAGGAGAAAGATTCTGAAAGAAGTCTATGCAAAATGTACAATTTGAAGGACTCTTTGGGGAGTTGGAGTTTGACTACAACCTAAGGAGACAAGAGTTGGAATTGAAGAAGGAGTCTTACTTGAAGTAGAACTCTATGCAATGAGAGTTCTGATTGAAGGGGGAGTTTGAAATAAAGAATGACTCTTTGAAGAGTTATGCTTAAATACAAGATGCATCAGTCAGAATAAACTACGCACTTAAAAAGCAGAAAAGAACAATCGACAGATTGAATTCACAAAGTGCTACTCAATCACTAAAGAAACACGTTGAAGAACCTGGTTCTAAGTACAGAATCTAGCTAAGAGTTTTAGCGTTGATTTTTAGAGTTGTTCATTGTGTTTGAAATATTGATGTAATATTAGTTTCATTGTGTTATAAACTGAACTAGGAGCTAGTCTTCGAGTTGGAAAAACCTCAGAGACTTTGGAAACGCATACCTTGGGAAGTGTGTATGTAGTTAGGAATTAGAGTTTATAATTCTTAGTCATTGAGTTAAAGGAATTAGAGTTTATAATTTCTATTTATTGGTTACAAGAATTTGGTAATCAGTCGTTGTTGAGGCTCAGAGTTATTTAGTGAAGTTGGGTTTAAATCCTATAGAGGTGCAGGTCATGGTCTTTTACACCTTTTTGAGCCGGGTGTTTTTCAAGTAAAAATCATTCTGTTCTTTACTTTCTATTTTACTGCTTTCTTGGAACACGTCAGGCAACCCGTTTCATCGATAGAAAACTCTTATGTTAAAGTTACTGATCAGTAGGGCGCGTACTCTAACAAGTGGTATCAGAACGAGGTTGTCTTAAAAAGGGCTAGCACCTAAGACAATGATCAATATGATGAATTTTGCACCACCTACTGGTCACAGTGAAGGTCAATGAACTATTAGACCTCCACACTTTGATGGTTCTCACTTCATTTGGTGGAAAGCTAGGATGGAAACATTCATTCAAGGGGAAGACTACGAGTTATGGTACAGGATCACTGATGGTCCTACTATTCCAATGAAGTTAGAAGATGGTGAACTGGTCAAGAAGGTAAGAAGTGAGTTTACCGCTGATGACTTAGTGGCATTAAAAAAAATACTAAGGCTAAGAACATCTTAGTCTGTGGACTATGACTGGCTGAATACAACAAAGTGTCAAACTGTACCACTGCTAAGCAAATCTGGGATGCACTGGTCAACGCACATGAGGGTACCTCTCAGGTAAGAAAATTTAGGATTGCTCTTCTCTTTACTGAATACGAAGTTTTTAAAATTAAGGAAAATGAAACCTTGCATGAAATGATGACAAGGCTTACTGCCTTGACAAATGAGCTGACTTCTTTAGGAAAAGTTATCATTGTTGAAGAACAAGTTGAAAAGGTGTTGAGGGTGCTACCAAAATCAAAATGGAATTTAAAGTGACTGCTATTAGGGAGGAAAATAAGGATCTCGTAGGTATGACAGTAGATGAACTAGTAAGCAATCTGAGAACTTATGAAATGGAAATTGATGGAATTAAAGAGCTAGCAGCCCCTGAGGATACCTTAGCTCTGAATGCATCTGACGGTGATGAAGAAATTGAACTTGATGAAAAATAAGTTGCCTTTATAGCTAAGAACTTCAATAAATTATTCAAAAAGAAGAAGGAAATGGGTAGCAATAAATGGTCCAATGACAATCCAAATGGATGCTACAAGTATGGTAAGATTTATCATCAGATCAGGGATTGTCCTGTCTGGGAAATAGAATAGAGAAAGGAAAGGGCTGAAAAAGATTAAAGAAAAAACAAAAAGAGGGAAGAATATGCAATGGTAGCATCTTGGGGATCTGACTCAAATGATGATGAAGTTGATGAAACAGCACTCATGGCTCTTGGAGATTCAGATTTGGAGGAAGAAGATAATGTTTCTGAGGTGAGAGTGAAAGAAGGCAAGCAAAATTTATACATGGATAAAGCTTGCTCAAGGCATAAGACTGGAAGAAAATAAAGTTTCTTTCACTCACCACATTTAAAGGGGGAATGGATCTTTTGGAGATGGCAAAAAAAAAAAGAGGATGACAGTGAATCTGATGAGCATGCACAGGAACATATTGTACCACCTAGTTCAACTGTTGTACAGACTGAGGGCATATTGACAAGGGGGATAAAAAATTAAGAAATTAATGCATCAATAACACCGACACAAGTTGATGATTATTTTGTTGGTAATTCATAAGAATTGGTGTTGTCACAAGAATCTTGAGATATCTCATAGGAATCAATGGCTTGAGACTATGGTATTCAAATGAAAGGAATAGGTTAAATTTGGGGATGATTAAAATTGCATGAACTCCCCTCAATGATTGACTAAAATAACCATTTTTCTTTTAAATCCTATTAGTTAAAATGTTATTCGATTGAGTCTTGCACATTTAGTTGTGTGTCCCAATTTCAAATTTTTTACTCTTCTAACCTAATTTTGTATTAGATTGTGCAGAAAATAGGTACAAGCAAGCAGTTATGACCACAAAGTTCTTCTTATCAGGTATGCTCTACACTGACATAAGTATAGGCTGTCTAAGTTGAAATAGTTAATCACGCCTGTTCCATTCCTCACACTTCATCCTCCCCTTGTCCTATGATGCTGATGAATTGGTTGACCAAATTTTCTTTGACTCTCTCCAAATGGTTGTGCATAAATGTGTTAATTCTACACCAAAAATTTCTTCTTCTCTCTCAACCAAAATATCCGTTTGTGTATCATGAATTTGCCAAACTTGATGATCATCACATGCAACATATGTTTCTGAAAAATGAAAAAGGTCATGCTCTCTCTTTTAGTTCCTAATTGGTTATTTTTTAGGGGGACTTCTCAGTCCTAGTTCAGGTTTGACTTATAAAACAACAATGGATGTTCTTGAACAAATGAATCATGTTGCCCTACCTATTTCAATAAGGAGGGCTAACACTCATTTGAAATAATTGATAATACAGAAATGATTTAGCTGGAAAAAAATTTAAACTAGAAGCTGCACAAGACAGTCATGAAGTGGAATAAGAGGTCCTTAAGGCTAGGATCATGACTTTGAAGCTTGACCTTGATTGATAGAGGAATGAAAATGCTGAAGTCATTCGTCAATTGACATAGTTGATAACACTTGTTCCACCTTTCTCATCAGCTCCTCACTATTCGTATCCTTAGTCATGTCCCACTTTTAAACCATATTTTTTTTATTAATACTCAGTTATTTTGCTTTGTTCAGTACTAGCTTAGGTTTAATGTGGAACATGCTCTGGCAGTTAAATGGAATGGTTATCTTTGCTGAATTGACTCATATTTTTGCTCTCTTTAATACATTACTATGTTGGCTAAAGTCTTTGTCTGATTGTTTTGGTGATAGCCCCAGAGGCCATGAATAGCATAACAAATCACTTTGGCTAGTATATTATTGCATTGAAATGGTTTTCAATGATGCCAAAAAGGGGAAGATAAGAGGGTTGTGCAATATTTATAACCCATTGACTAACTTGTTTCATTCTAGTGTTTTATACTTTAGTGCATATAGGTGAAGATATTTGAATGCACAAAGACAAAAGGTTTGTTATCATCAAAAAGGGGGAATTTGTTGGAACCTTGAAGTTTTGATGAATGACAATATGAATGAAAAAAGCTGATATACGTGTTTCACTGATCCGACAAGTTCAAGAGTGCAGTCTATGGTATAAATAATTAAAAATCAGAATGAGTTAATTCAGTGCAACTGAAAACTTCAACTTACTGATCACGTGGAGAATAGAACAAGTTGAATTTGATTCAAACACTTGATGATAAGGAAAAGCAAGTTGAGTTGAAAAAGGAGTCCTATGTGAAGAAGGAGTTTCACTTCTGAGCATATCCTTAAGAGTCCTATGTGTAGAAGGAGAAAGATTCTAAAAATTAAAGAAGTCTATGCAAAATGTACAATTTGAAGGACTCTTTGGAGAGTTGGAGTTTGACTACAACACTAAGGAGATAAGAGTTGGAATTGAAGAAGGAGTCTCACTTGAAGTAGAACTCTATGCAATGAGAGTTCTGATTGAAGGGGGAGTTTGAAATAAGGAATGACTCTTTGAAGAGTTGTGCTTAAATAGAAGATGCATCAGTCAGAATAAACTATGCACTTAAAAAGCAGAAAAGAACAATCGACAGATTGAATTCACAAAGTGCCACTCAATCACTGAAGAAACACGTTGAAGAACCTAGTTCTAAGTATAGAATCTAGCTAAGAGTTTTAGCGTTGATTTTTAGAGTTGTTCATTGTGCTTGAAATATTGATATAATATTAGTTTCAGTTTGTTATAAACTAAACTAGGAGCTAGCCTTCGAGTTGGAAAAAACTCAGAGACCTTGGGAACGCATACCTTGGGAGGTATGTATGTAGTTAGGAATTAGAGTTTATAATTCCTATTTATTGGTTATAAGAGTTTTGTAATCTGTTGTTGTTGAGGCTCAGAGTTATTTAGTAAAGTTGGGGTTAAATTTTGTAGAGGTACAGGTTGTGGTTTTTTACACCTTTTTGAGCCGGGTGTTTTCCACGTAAAAATCGTTGTGTTCTTTACTTTCTGTTTTACTGCTTCCTTGGAACACGCCAGGCAACCTGTTTCATCGATAGGAAACTCTTACTTTAAAGTCACTAATCAGTAGGACACGTACTCTAACAATTATTATATCCTAAAATGACGGTTAAATGTTTTCCTTAGATAACTTGATATTCTCATACAACTGGTCATTGCACACATACATACAAACCAAAAACATTATATTGCATCATAATTAGAGATATGAACTTATCACCTTAAGAACTTCCCTTATATGAAAGAGATTTACAAAATTTAATTTCTCATGCAATTTTAACGCAATATCTTATACTGAGTATGTTGTTATTGTTGTAATTTTTAGTTATTTTTGGGTGAAACAGTTATTACAAGATATCCCCTCTGTTTATCTTTACTTGTCCAATATGTTAAAAATCGATGTCCAACTTTACTAGTTCAGATTGAAAAATCAATAGATAATTTAATATTTTATGTCTTTTACCCTTATTATTTCAAAATATAAAATTTATTATATTCAAAGAGTTACATATAAAAATATTATCCTGTGATTTATTGTGTCTTAAAATGTGTCAAATCAAACATGAATAAATAAAGATGAACGAAGGAAGGAGTACGGAGAAAAGCAAATTGAAAGACTAAATGAAATCATTAATGCAATTGATCATGATTCCCTCTTGTTTATCCACCCACCATAGGGGTGTCAAGTGGGTCGGGCCGAGCGGAATTGGCCAAAGAGATTTAGTCGGGTCGTAGGACGGTCCGGATCCGAGCCTGGTTAAATGGGTCAGATCGGTTCCGGGTCTAACAATAAAAAATTTAAAAATAACCCTGAACCGACCTACTTAACCTAACCCGGTCCAACCAACCTAAATCCGGTCAAAACCGGTTAAAAATTCGGTCAAAATCGATCAAAAATTAAAAAAAAAAAGTTTTTTCTCCAATATACACTACCCACTTATATACATTTTAAATACATTAAACAATGTATATACACTATATATATAGTATATACTACATTAGAATTTAAAAAATATATACACATAATATATATACACAATTACTCATGTAATCGTGTATACGACTATATGTTAGTTAAATATATATACTACTCTAAATAAAATATATACTACAAGATATATACTACAATATAATGATATATATAATAATTTATAAAACATATATGCATGTATACATTAAATATACACGTCTATAGAAGATATATACACATATATACGTACCATTCAATAGATGTACTACTTTAAATAAAATATATACTACAATATATATATATACTACGATAGTACAATATATACACACATTAAATATATAGTAAATAAAACATATACGATATATACACATATATACGTACTATTCAATATATGTACTACTTTAAATAAAATATACACTATAATATATATATATATATATATATATATATATATATATATATACTACAATATATACACACACTAAATAAATAGTTATATGCTAATTTCTAAAACATATACACATGTATACGTTAAATATATACTACTTTAGAAAATATACACACATATATATGTACCATTCAATATATACGTATTACTTTAAATAAAATATACTACAATATATACACATACTATACATATCGTTATATACTAATTTATAAAACATATACACATGTATACGTTAAATATATACGTCTATAGAAGATATATACACATATATACGTACCATTCAATATATGTACTACTTTAAATAAAACATATACTAGAATATATATATACTACAATATATACACACACTAAATATATAGTTATATACTAATTTCTAAAACATATACACATGCATACGTTAAATATATACTACTTTAGAAAATATACACACATATATACGTACCATTCAATATATACGTACTACTTTAAATAAAATATACTACAATATATACACACACTATATATATATATATAGTTATATACTAGTTTATAAAACATATACACATGTATACGTTAAATATATACGTCTATAGAAGATATATACACATATATACATATCATTTAATATATGTACTACTTTAAATAAAACATATACTGCAATATATATATATACTACAATATATACACACACTAAATATATAGTTATATATTAATTTCTAAATATATATACATGTATACGTTAAATATATACGTCTATAGAAGATATATACACATATATACGTACCATTCAATATATGTACTACTTTAAATAAAACATACACTGCAATATATATATACTACAATATATACATACCTGCAATATACATATACTACAATATATACATACACTAAATATATAGTTATATATTAATTTCTAAAACATATACACATATATACGTTAAATATATACTACCTTAGAAAATATACACACATATATATGTACCATTCAATATAGACGTACACATATAAAATATATGTACTTATTTAAATAAAACATATACTACTTAATATAATAAATTAAGAATACTTTATAGTAAATTAGTAATATATTAAAACTAAGTATTTAATTTAAACTAAAAATTCAATTTAAATCATTAAATGGAAAAAATTACAAAGTAAGGACTAAGGAGTGAATGAATGTTGAATTTTATTGATTGCAAAATGATCCAAAATTTATAATTTACATGGATGAAAAATCTACAAATTTTGCATTATTTTTTCCAACTCATTCATGTTAATATTAACGGGAACTTGCATAGAATAGTCAAAGTTTACGGGGGCAAAACCATGCATTGGACTTGATTCTGCCGAGTTCTCCCGTGAAGTCATAATTTCTTCAAGTCTCTGCTCATCGTTAGGCTCCACTTCCATTCCTTGATTTCTTCGTCCGGCTCTAATCCAATCTCTAAGGCAAACTAGAACATTCATTGTATTGCTTCCCAATGAATGTCGGTTGTCTCCAAGTTGTTGTCGTTTATGATTAAAACCGCTCTCTGATGCAACAGTTAACATTGGAACATTCAGGATATCTCTAGCTAATCTGGAAAGCACAGGATATTGTGCTTCATTATTCCTCCATCAATCCAACGTGTTGATCCATCGTCTGCGATCCTCTAGCGGCGATCGGAGATAATACTTCAGCTCTTCCCGATAAGTTGTTGTGTAAGCTCCCTCCTCAACACTGTTCCAACAAGATAAATCATAAAAATGATCAAAAAAATCACTATGTACCGGCCTTTTAGAAGATGATGGCTTCTCGGGAGGACGAGGAGCGACAGTTGGAGTGATATTTGACGGCACAGCTAAATCAACTAAATCAGCATAGTAGTTATATAATTTATCTATGTAAGTGTTCGCATCGGCCATAGCCGTCCACAAATCAAGTTGTTCTTGTTCTTCATCATCAGAATCATTGTTAGTATTTATCTCTAAGTTAGCATAAATAAGAGTACTAAAGTGGCACATAGTAGTATATTTCATGCACGGATTTAGCATAGCATCAACCAAGTAAATAGGGAGAATCGAAAAAAAATATTTTTTATATTTAGTAAATATGGCACCAACAACTTTTTTGTAACCTTCTTTATTTTTATATTCTTTGCAAATCAAAAATATCGGCTATATATGCCAAAATATTACAAACAGTAGGATAATAAGCTCCGAAAAATTCAACCATAGCTATATAAATTTTTTTCAAAAACTTAACAAGATCATTAATTACAGCCCAGTCAGAATCATGTAGCATGCAGTGGGCAGAATCAGCAAACGAACCACAATGTTGGTTAAAAGATAGTGTAATAGGAACTCTATATTTATTACAAGTTTTTAAAAAATCATACGTAGCATTCCATCTAGTATCGCATTCTTCAGGCATCAATATCGGTGCAAGTCCATTTTGTTCACGTTTAAGTTTAAAGTCTTTAATTCTTCTTTTAGATTATTTCTTGAATAAAACCAACGGCAAGCCGATTTTTTCAATATAAAATTCAAAAAACTCAAGACCATCTCTTACAATTAAATTATATATATGACAAACACATTTAACATGAAAAATTTCAGGTAACGGCGGAGATAGCTTAGATTTTAACTTTGTTATAGCAGTCTTGTTGTTAGAAGCATTATCAAAAGCAATACATAAGATTTTATTTTCAATACCGTAAAATTCTGTAACCTTAGCAATCAAATCAGCAGGAAAATCTTCAATATATTTACGATCTTCATCATATAAAAAAGCAAGAATACGTTTTTGCATAACAAAATTACTATCTATCCAGTGACAAGTAATGGTTAAATAATCATTTTTATTTACAGAACGATCAAGATCAGAAGTTAGGGACATTCTACATTGAATTTTTTTAACAATGTTGATAAATAAAAATAATATTGTGAATGAAGTCTAAAAATATCAGCCCTACAAGTAGTTTTAGGAATACCATTAAACATAGGATTATAAATTGCTTGAATATAATGAATAAAGACATCAGAAGAAGGAAAACTAAAAGGCAAACAACCCACAGCTACCATTTTAGCTATTTCTTCTCGGTCCCTCAATTTATTATACTTCTTCATTACCTGACCGATTGTTGGGTCCATTCTAGTTTGCGTTGGCCTACCAACATCCGCACCACCTCGTGCAATATTTAACTCTCTTTCGTAATTATAAATTATATGTCTCATTAACGTACTCGTACCCCCTTGTTTGTCTCCTCTTTTATGCTTATATATTTGTTGATAAATATTGCATTACACCTCAATATCTGATATACGATCAAAAAATTGCCATGTAATACTAGTTGGTTTACGAGCTCTTGGGGCATGGGGAGGACGGGGAGGGAGATTAACCGATTCAGATCTAACGTTAGCATTTTCTACTGCGGTTGTCTCACCAATATTTTCATCATTTTCGTCTAAATTACCGCATCTACTTTATTTTCTTCTTCTATACCGTAATTTTTCTGAGCCTCTACATAATTCATATTGTGGGCACCTACACCTATTTCTTCCTCAAAAGGTTGATTAAGCGGTATCGGAGGCGGAGGCACACGGGTATATCGACTACTTGAAGTACCCCTACCGCTAGTAATTCACTTTTTACTACCACTACCACTGTTGGAACAAAAAATTTTAACACCTTTAGTGGCGAGGTTTCTTAATTTATCCATAATATAAATTAAACTAAAAAAATTCAAAATACACAAATAGAATAAAATTAAATATTCAATAATTAATAAACAAATTAAAAATTAAACATAAGAGATGGAACGACAATACCAAATTTTGAAAGTATCCGAAGGTTGCGACTTTAGAAACTTTCACTCGTACTTTGTAATCGCAAAATTAAAAAAATTAAAATGAGCACTTTAGGAAATTAAATATATAGAATATTTTAGAATTGAGATTTGAGAGAAAATGAGATTTGAGAGAATGAAAAATTGTGTGGAAAATGATTTGAAAGTATAGGGTATTTATGAAAATTTTTTTGAGGTTAAAAAATAATTTTAAATGAAAAAAAATTAATTAAAATGGCAAAAGTAGCCATTTGGACCCAAAAACGGCTATATAGCCGTTGGGCCAACGGTCCGTTTGTTAATTTTTTATTTTAAAAAGAAAAAAATCAGATCAATTTCGGGCCGATTAACCGATGAACCTGAATCGGGCTTGGTCCGGACCGGATAAACCAGGCCTAAAACCAAAAATAATCCAGCCCGATACCTTATAACTCGTGGGCTGACCTGGTCAGGTTAATTAGGTGGGCCGGGTTAGCCCGACCTGTTTGACACCCTTAACCCACCATAAACAATTACTTATTACGGAATTTGAATACGAACGAGATTAAAAGAAAAAAGGCTATCATTGAGGCAACAATGAAATAGCTTCGGTTAGATCAAAACACAAAACAACATAATCAAATAATTGTTTCGCCAATGATGAGTGATACCTTTAATCATTTAGCTTTTAGTTATTTTTGTGCTAGCACTAATTTTATATTGGGGTCCTGTATACTCCCTTAGTCTTATTTTATTTATCTCAAATTTTCTAATTTGTTATTCCATTTTACTTGTCCTGTTTTACTTATCAAGGTAAGACAAATTTTTTTTCCATTATACCCTTAGTATAATTAATTACTCCTTATTATTAGCATTCTTGAAAAATGTTGCAAAGAGGAATACCATTCAGAGTACACCATTAAGAATATAAATAGTGCTTTGGTACTAGTCATCCATCAATATTGGAACTAACAACAAGACACAATTAAGAGGGGGCAAAATGGTAAAGTTACATTATCAATCATTATTTTCTTAATAGTTGTAACATCCCAATTTGGGATGAGTAAAATGGTACGGAGGGAGTATTTGATAGGCTAAACGACAACTCTCTGTGTCCATAGGGAACTTACAGAGAAGAAGAAAAACAAGATACTCTTTCATTGTATCAAATAGAGAAATGAAACAACACATTAATAGGTGGTGAAAACTAGATCCATCTCTTTTGTGATGTCATTTCTTAAGATGTTGAAACAAGAGAATAAAAATGTCTTTCAATTATTTTTCAATTGAAATGCATATTCTAACATGATTTAGGTTGATCTACAGTTTTGTGTTTACCTTTACAACATGTTTGAATGTGCATCATTTGTGAGAAGCAAGTTCACTCATATAAATGCACTGTTCTTTGGTTACAATGTCACAACCTTCACATCTCAGCTAAAATGAAAGAAAATAAAAAGAGAGAAGTAGAAAGTAAGAACTAATTTTATCTACTATTTTAACTCAAATGACAATCTACATACATAATTTTAAATCTAACCTTCAGAAAGTAGGGCATATCGGGAGAGTTGAGTTGGCCTTTCAGGAACAAATAAGGGGTCGAATCGGGCTTTCCAAAAATTTTATACTCCCTTAAACCTCTAGCCTCAAACCCCTTATTGAGCTAGTACTTTGGTAACCTAAAGTCAAATCTAAATAAAAGATTTCAAGTATATTTATAAAAATTAGTTTTTGTGCGCACGTGTGCATCTCATGTGCTATACGTACATCTTGTGCGATGTACGTGCATCCTCGTGCAAGATACGTACATTTTATGTGCATTTCGTGTCCTATAGATGCCAAATCAGCAGCAGTAAATGTCCTTCTTCATCCGAGAATCAGCTTCACAGTTCCCACCTTCTCAAAGATTCTACACTAAAAATCGTTGTGTGAAACAGTCAAAGTATTATCACAGAAGAAAATTAACATTAATTTTTTTAAATATATATATATATATATTTTACCCTGACGACATGATTGTGCTCTTTGTTCTTGTAGTACACCTTTAGTTTCAGAAAGGTGCATTGCTCATTGGTCTCTTCGATAAAATTCTCACAATAAAGCTTTAAAATTATCGAAATACACAATCAGTAATAGTGAAAAAGAAGTGAAAGAATGAGACTGATTTAAAAATAATAAAAATACTTGAAAACGTTATATGTACCATAAAGAAATAAGGCATCATGGAGCTATTAACTCTACCTATTATATGTACCATAAAGAAATAAGGCATCATGGAGCTATTAACTCCACCTATTGGACTCAAAACTTTATATATTAGCTTTTGGAGACCCATTTTCAATAGTTACTATAAGTAAAGTTAGTCTTTTAAAAAAAAAAAAATATTAAATTACGTTAGAAGATAGTTCATAATGGTAGCATACTCAACACATGTTTAACGATATATTATCTGTGTAATTCAAAAATATTTTTATTAATTGACAATGGGATGCACGTATAGGAAATGAAATGTACGTATATTGCACGAGGATGCACGTATATCGCACAAGATGCACGTTCATCATATGAGATGCACATATAACATATGAGATACATGATGCACACAAAAACTAATTTTTATAAATATACTTTGACTTTATGTCACAAAAGTACTAGCTCAATAAAGGATTTGGGGCTAGAGGTTTAAAGGGTCGAGTATAAAATTTTTAGAAAGCCCGATTTGACCCGTTACTCGTTCCTAAGGAGCCAACTCAACTCTCCTGACATGTCCTACTTTCTGAAGGTTAGATTTAAAATTTTGTATGTAGATTGCCATTTGAGTTAAAATAGTAGATAAAATTAGTTTTTACTTTTTACTTCTCTCTTTTTATTTTCTTTCGTTTTAACTGAGACGTGAAGGTTGTGACATTGTAACCAAAGAACCATGCATTTTCATGAGTGAACATGCTTCTCACAAATGACGCACATTCAACCATGTTGTAAAGGTAAACACAAAACTGTGCTTGCTACTTTCACATATTCATCCTTTTTTTTCCTCTCGACGTAATTCTGATTAGTTAATTTTCATGTCTTCATTCAGTGCAAAGGATGTAAGCGTGTGGAAACTGTCATGCTAATTTTTGGCTATAAAAATGAATTCACTGTTGTTCTATTTTTAATGAAAAATGAATTTTTGTTATATTTTTTCTACCCTTAATATTAAATACAACATTAAGTAATAATAGTCCAATTTAAAAGTTTCAAAGCATCATTAATAAAATTAATTTAGTAAAATACACCCAAAACATCATTAATAAGATTAATTTAGTAAAATGCACCTCTAATATCATTAATAGATTAATTTAGTAAAATGCACCTCTAATTAAAGTTTTCTTAATGAGTGCATCAAATCAACAAAGGCCAAATAAAATAAAATGGAGGAAGTATTTGGTTGATTCACTTTGCTATCAAACACAGCCGGAGGAGAAGCTCACAAAAAACTAAACGCAACATGTCTCTTATGTCATTGGGAAAGACATAAATATGAGTATAAGCAACACTCTGTATTATGCACTTTGTATTATGCAACACTCAACACCAACTAGGACAATAATGTTTCAGCAAGCATCAAAGCCATTTTTATGCTCTACTCAACACCTTAAGAAATGACATCACAAAAGAATCTAGTTTCCAAACCTATTAATGCGCTGTTTGATACAATGAAAAGAGTACTTTATTCCAAACCTTTTTCTTTTTTCTTTTCTTTCGGGTGTGGTTGAGTTGGTTTGAGGGGTGACTTCCAAAGCAGAGATCGCGGTATCGACCCCCCTAATACCTCCTCAATCTAGCTCGTCACACAGGGTTTACCTAGTGCGGTTTACATCTTCTGTGTGGTTTACGAGTGATTGCACAATGAAGGGTTTACCCAGTGCGCACAAAGTGCACACCACAGAGTGCTCATCCGAAGGGTAGAGGTTGTAGCTGCTGCGGGTTTTCCTGGAGTTTCCAAAAAAAAAAAAGAAATGTAAGTTACCTATGAACAAAAAAAATAGTTGTTTAACCTAACTAAAGATATGAGACCACAATATAATACTAATGCTTACATAAAAATGTCTAAAAGCTAAATGATTAAAAGTGTCATTTATCATTGGCCAAACAATTATTTGATTACGCTGTTTTGTATTTTGATCTAACCAAAGCTATTGCATTATGTGCCTCATTGATAGCACTTTTTTAAATCTCAATCTTATTCCAAGGCCATTAGTAATTGTTTATTAATGGTGGTGACGCCTTACTGATTTCAGTGAATAGAGTGGAGAGCTGAGAAAATGATACTGGTGCAATATCCAACAGGATAATTAGGTTCTGTGATATCGTTCTAATGTTACCCTCCAAATTTATTAAATATGCTTTGAATAACTTAACCGAAGAAGTTAATTAACAAGAATGTTTAAGCTAAACAGAATATCTGTCAATCCTTTATCATATCCATCAACTGAACAAAGCCATCATTTTTAGCTAGTCCTGCTACTTCGTATGGCTGCCGCTTCAATCTTCATAACTTGCATTTGTGATCTTTCGCTTTCTAAATCCCAAAGGAATATGTTGGCAGCCTCAGAATGCAGGAAGAACAGCAACAGGCACAAGAGATTTTAAACACATTGTGATTAAGAAGATATACAACTGGTTTATCATCGAAGCTCAAGCAAGCACACACATTCAATATGAGGTGTATGTGGAAACATGTCAACTGGTTGTAAGCTACTCAGTCTGTAATGTCCTTCCATATTCTGCTCTGGCTGCATTTAAAAAATGTGATGGACTTGAGCAGAGTGAATGATAAAATGTTTATGGGTCTAATATGAAATCTCAAATACTCACCACACCATAGCAGAGATAATTAAGGTCACGAGCACAGGTTGCAGGATTACATGATACATAAATGATGCGTGATGCTCTCAACTTCAGCAAAAATTTGATCAATTTGATGTGCATGCCAGGGCGATTAGGATCTGCAGGTTTGGCAACATAATATGATAGTAAGCAAGTTTATGAAACTCCAAAGGTGCACCAAAAAGAAAAGGATAACGTTGTTATTTCCTATCCATTATTAATCTTTCAGACCATTAGCAATGAGTTGCCAAGAACAAGTGATCACTATCAAGTAGACTAAGTTTAAATCATGGTCTCACAGCCCACAGGCCATTCACAGAACATACTTAGAGAGTGCCATCGAAGATCTCATTTCAAGAGCTGCATAATATTATCTACCAAAACATGAATTATAATAACTAATGTTTCAAATGGAGACTTCTCTTTAGATATAGTTATAGTACACGGAAACTATATATTATGCTAAGTGGTACTATAGGGAAATAACTTCATCCTTCATTATCTTTTGGAATATACATTCTATATAAACATGAATATTACTTTTTTGGTCAAGGGTGACTTCTACTTCAGGCTGTCTTCTTACCGTGGCTCATTACTACAAACTGTGACCAAAGTAGCTCTCTTTTGCCATCTAGTCATTAAGTTGGTCTCCATCATTTTTTATTGAAAGGGACAAGATCAGAAATTTAACCTAAAGACCTGGCGAAAAAGCAAATCAAACATCCTGTTTCAACATGGCAGATATGATGTTTCCATTCTAAACAATTTTCACACATCAAAGCACGTTAGTTGTTTTATTCTGAATATTCTTATACCAGTAGGGACTACTGATCTTGCGATATCATAAATGCTGTCCAACACTCCAAAAGAACAAAAATCCTGCTGCCAGGTAGTAAATTGGGAACTCAGACTGAAAGGGTGTGCGTTCACAGATCCATTTAGTTCCAGTAGGCTTTAAAATTAGAACGTTCTTAAGCATCATATGACCAACATATTGTTAAAGCAACGGAAGTTAGGGCACGAAATAACCTGTGATAACAATGTCAGGCTTGGGCAAGTTGCTGGCGAAGGTCGCATCAACTTTATTCAAATCTCCTTCGATGAAGGTTGCATTATTGATGCAATTTAGAGTGGCATTTTGACGTGCATCTGATACAGCTTGAGCTACTACTTCAAAACCATAAACATGCTTCACCCTGCAAACCGAAATAGAAGTAAATGTCAGATCAGCAAAATCTAGAACTGCAACTCAAGAAGAAATCTACCTACCTTTGGGCCAGTGTAAGGCCAATGGTTCCTGTCCCACAAAATAAATCAAGAACAATTTCGGACCCATCTCCTTTAAGAAATGCACAATCTTCAATTAATTTATAGAGAATATCAGCCTGCGAAATTCAAGAGATTCCATTTAGCACCAAATTTATAAAAATAAGGAAAACTGAATTGGGATTTGAAAGAAATCAAGGTATCGGTCCTAGCCATTTCTGGACCAAATACCTGCTGTGTGTTCGTCTGAAAGAAAGAGTTCGCCGAAATCTGGAAAGTAAGCCCTCTTAAAGTCTCTGTGATGGTAGATTTTCCATACAATGTATGTTCCTTCTCCCCAACAGATGTGTTGCCGATAGAAGTATTCACATTGTTAACAATGCTTACCTGTTTGATATCAATGACAAAACTTAGTAGCAATATATACCATAGAGAATTTTTCTATGGCAGATGCACAAGGACCAACAAAAAGTAATTTCGTGGTAAATAGAGCATCTCAAAAGAACGCAACGGGTCCACATGTAGGAGAGGAGTGTTAATTAAGAAATGGACTCATGAGACCAGAACTTGAATCAGGATGAAAGCACCTTATTGGTTGAAGTAAGCAATTAATTTTTGAAATTTCTTCACCTTACGAATCAAAGAATGAAATTATCTGCAATAATGTTAACCTACCACTTCAGGAATAGTTGTGATTTTCTCAACAAGGGGCCTCAAGCGTTCAGGATTGTCAGAAGAAGTTACAAAGTTAACCATAAGCTCAGGAAGACCAGTTTCAGTATTCCTGAAAGGAAATTCAGTAAGACAAATTATTGTTAGATGCAAGGTATATCATAAAAAAGATAATGATGGACTCTATATACAGCATGACATAGACAAACAACAACAAAGACTTGACAGCCAAAAGACACTGACAAAAGTTTCCTTAATTTGGGGAAGAATTGGAAAATAAAGACTTGACACTTGCTCAAGAACCCAAGACTTCAGCTTAAAAACAGTCTGAAACACCTAAAAGTAAAAAATATACTTCACTACTCAATGATCTTGACAGCCACCCCAATGCCCTACCTCACCCCCACCCCCACCCCCCACCCCCCCACACCCAACAAACAAAAAAAAAAAAAACTGATCATTAGCATAACAATTAGCAAGAGACTTCAGTGCTTTATTCACGAAGGACAGAAATAAGATCCAAATACCTGCCTGATCTAAGCATTAGATGCTTCAGAAAGCCAGAGTGGGAGTGCACATTCCACGGAGAAAGCCCCAACTCTGGATCCCGCCAGCATTCTTGCACAGTTGCGAGAACCTAAATCACTAAATCATTTTTAAACAAGATGAAAGTACATAATACAAAAAAATAAATAAATAAATAAAGCACAAATATCACTGTCGAAACCAAAAACCTATATCAAATCATATGATTAAACAAAAGCAGCACGGAAAATAATAGATGGAAAAATTTATTGCAGGCTCAAATCTGTGAACAGTACAAATGAGGGAAACAAGCTGCACTCAGCACTGCCTAATTGCATCAATAGGACTCTTGCTGCAGAAAAAATCTTCACATAAAGATCCAAAAGAGCCAATTATAAGTGACAAGCGTTCAATCCTGTTAAACGAATGTATATGAGCTAGAGGACAGCTTTTATTTTGTGATGTTGTAGCTAAGAAGTTAGGAAATGTTCTAATTCGACTAACATTTCTTTGTCTCATCAATTCCAGGTATCCTAATATGTCTGAAACTTGCCATTATCTTTGTTTGTAGAGAAAATAAAAGAGATTTTGGAATTATCCGCAATCTCAATACAGATACCCTCTCAAGCTAGTACTCCTTCCTCTTCACCTCTGTATACCTGTGCTACCATCACTATCTTCTAAGTTGATCTGCAAAATATTGTTGGAAATGTGCTGCCCTATCTCTGTTACCACTTTGAAGCTGATGTATCCATGAAACTCATGCATATCCATGAACCCCGTGCATATTTCGTTCTGTTTCTCCAAAGACACTATGATGCTTACTTCCTCCATCTTCCCTCCTGGACTGCATAATCCTCTGCAATTTCTCCCTCCTCCAAATTGCATGACTCTCATTGCCAGATCTCTGAATCCATACTTCTATTAGTGCCGTTATTAATGCCTTTTATGCATTATGATGTTGCTTTTGTTCTTTACTAGAAACTCTTAAATCATTTCATCCTAACCCCCTGAGATACGACTACATTCCAGTTTACCACATAAAACTTCTTTGCCTCTTACTCTCTCCATTTCGCAGTCACAGCTCTCTCTGTTGGCAGTACATACCAGAAGTATCTGGTTATGCTTAATAGTGTGCTACTAACGGAAAAATCTCATAAACAATAAGTCCATCAAAAGTCAAACGACCATGTGCAGTTTTTTTTATAAAAAAAAAATAAAAAAAATTGGCAACTAAATCTAGCTACATGCAAATGGCACATACCATACCTCATTTGCTGAATCACTTTGCAATAGGCACTTATTCACATTTAAAACCTTGTCAAAAAATCCAGGGGCATGCAAACCCAAAGCATAGCCACATTCATCAGTAGAATTTTCTTGCAGCTGTTCAGCAGGTACCCAGCCCTTTGGGCCAAAAGAGAATTCCATCTGCATCATAAATAACGAAACAAAGTAAACATATTGACTTCCCATTCCTCAAAATTCGTTCTGTCGTTCTTTTTTTCCCCTTTCTCGTTTCCTCTTAACTTTCGGAACATCATAACTATTGTTGCTCGCATATAATAGTAATAAGAAGGCAAAATCAGCAGGTGAAACAAGAAGGTGGACAAAATACGGAAAAACTGCTACACACACATATACATACAAAGAAACCAACATAATTTTTTATAAGTAAAGGAAATTACTGCCGGAATCTTTATATTGACTTCAAAAGAAAATGACATTATATCACTGCAACTATGAAATATTTTTCTAACACCTTTTAATGCAAATTTAATCAATAACTAAGCAATGCATTTGGTGCTCCATGATTTCTAGAGAGAGAGCGAGAGAGAGAGTGAAACAGAGGCATTATTTGTGTGTGGGTATGTTTATGTGTGTTGTATAAACCCGACCATCTAGTGGAATAGAAGAGGCATGGAATTATTTAATGCCTTTCCAGGAAAAATATGCACTTCTTCTCTTTTGAATAGATCATCTGATTATCAAAATGTTACCATATAACATAAAATATGATATAATTTCATACTTCCAACCACTGACTACCAAGCCAAATGAAGCATTGGCAGTCAAAAGTAAGTCTAATCTTCAGAATACCCATCACAACAGCAAAAATATGCAATATACAAATAAAGCAAAGGTATACAGCCAAAAGGGGAAAAAAGACCCAGTAATGCTGTCTAAGATTGCATTAGTAGTAACAGTAAGTAGAATTTCTACACAAAATATTTCCAAAGTAAAAATTTGGGTGAATCCTTCACTGACCTTGTTCCTATAGTGAAATTGGATATCACAGGGAACGATTGGTTTCATGGCACCTGCAAATTCTGGATCTTGATCAGAAAACTTGCCCACATGAACAACCAGGTCGTGAACTTGTTGTTCTTTGGCCTTGAGCTGGGCTTCATACGACAAATTCTGCGTCTTGCAACCTCCACAGTGTGAAGCATATTCACACGGTGCTTCAACGTAGTCGAAATGAGGTGTTATTGTCTTCAACTTCTTCACCTGCCCTCCTTATCAACCAGCATAACATCAATCAACAAATTGCCACAAGTACTGAAAGATCACAATAAATTTCATTCTATCCACTTTTAGGGGAAAGGGAGGACTTTTCTTGTAAAACAATACTCCCTCTATTTCAATTTGTTTATCCGTTTCACAAAGAAATGTTTCTTTCCCTTTTTGACAACTCCTTAGTTCTAAATTTCCACGTGACATGCTTAAGACCATAAAATTAAGTGACATTTTGATACATTTTACATCCATTTAGTTTAAAAGATCACAAAATTCAAAAGTCATATTTTACTTCGCTAAACTCTGTATCGCGTCAAAAACAGACAAACAAATTGAACGCTAAATCATTCAAAACAAAAGTAAATAAGTCTAGACATTGCATATAATCAAACTGGAACAAAAGGAGCAAACAGCAGACACCTCTGCATAATTATCTTTTTTACGCGTAACACGGCCAATAAATCGTTCTCCAGGTAGTGCACGATCACACATGAGTACAAAACCAGTATCGGCAACCTTACATACGCCTTTTCCTTTGAAAGCAAGTGACTCACATACTAGCTCCAGCGTTTGCCCTCGCTTCGGATAATACGACTTACTGCTCCTATCATTGTTGTTGCTTCCAGTACTACGCACCGTTTCCCGTACATCTTCTTTTGAAATTACGTTCAATTGAATGTCTTCAGTGTCTTCGATAGGGGAAATAGAAGCAGCAATAGTGAATGAACGTGAACGTATTGATGCAGCTGCTGTTCGTGCGCCAAATTTGTGTATCCATGTGTTGGAGTTTATGGAGCGAAGGCCGAAAGTAGCCGCCGCCCCCATTTTTGATCGGAGTAACTGTTAAACCATACGCCGGGAAATGACTTCGAGTCCGAGTACGTATGGTATTTGGCGGATTAAAGGATAGGGCGGCTAATACCAAAAGTTCGGTTTTAACGGTTGGGCTGACTGGGTCATCTTATCTAGTGGGCTTATTTATGGGTTGGGCTGGATGGGTCATCTTATCTAGTGGGCTTATTTACGGGTTGGGCTTTAGAATTGCATAAGCTAATGTCCAGGATTGGGTTTTCATTCTAAGAAGAAACATTGGGAATAACAATCTCATCGATCTATATGAGATGCGTAAATCATATAAATAAAGAGATTTTTTTTTTTTGGTGGGGAGGGGGGGGGAACCGTGAAGTAATACCATTGACATACAAAATTCAATACACCTAAGGAGCACCTAGGAATCCAACCACCATCTATGATAGATGCTGTATTCTCTAAGCCTCAAGACAAGCAGCTAGTTACATAGTCTAGCAATGAAGGAACTGCATCTATGAGCTTTCTTTATGGCTTGTATACTTTCTAATCTTACTCTAATTTCCTTTTGAATCTGTATAATTACAAAATTAGTGTTAACAGTAGCCTTCCTGAAAATAATCCAATTAGCACTCCAAATAGCAAACACCACCTCTTGCTGAAATTTCTTCCAGTGCCTCCTACTTAGCCAATAAGTTATGTTAAGTTAGGTCGCTTGGACCATTCTACCTTTGCTTATGGTATGGTACTGTCATATCCAACTCTAGGGATATTTTATTTGCTTGCAATCTTCGACGGGTGTTTATGGAGTTATTATAGCATGTTAGTTTAGTGATTAGGCGACAACTAATACTAGGACCAATAAGTTTAAAATAACTTTGTGTCACGGATGTTGAACAATCTACTCTATACATGTGTGGGCTATCGCTGCATTGTAGGCCCATTTTTCAGTAAAATTGGATGGCGGAAAAATTAGGCTGAAAACGAAATAAAATGAAATATCAACATACCAAATTAGCTCTTACAGGATTTAAGAGATTACAAGATTCAAACACGATAAACTGCAACCCCCTCATTTATTTTTAATTGATTACTATTTATATACTAAAAAATACATAAAGTAACAACTTAACTATATCACTTATCACACAAAATTATTTTTTGTTGATTTTCTTTTTATGTTTTGTTGTTTTAAAAATTTAAAATAGTACAACTGTTGTAGTAGCGTTAATTGTGACCTTGATAAAAGGAAAGATTAGTTAATTTCCTTTTAAAACGTCGGAAATAGATTTTTATATAAATAGTTTTTTTATTTATATAATGATTAAGTTATGTATAAGAATAAGGAGAGAGAAATTTTAATTAAGAAATAGGTAAAGAAGGGAAATAAATTTAATAGGATTGAAATTTATATTATTTATACATTTATATATTGTCCCTATTTTCAAATGTATAGTTTTTGCCCTTGGGTCTTAACAGAGCTTTGATATCTACACAATTTTAAATCGTGATCCAATATTTCATACTAAGATTTTCAATTTATTCAAAAAGAATATTTAGATTATAATTTAATAGATTCATCAATTTTAATTTATGAGAGAAAAAAAATAAATCATCTAATCTTTTAAAAGGGTTAACCGACAAAAAATTGTGGACCTCAGTAGAGCTCTTTTTTTTTTTGGAGGGGCGGGGGGGCGGGGGGGTAAATTCTTTAAAAATATATATGTGTGGACATTTTTATTATTAGTTTTCTTCTATTTTAAATAACTTTTATCTAAATTATCATATAGGATCAAAATATTTTCGTAAAGCGTCTAAACAAACATAATAAGATTTCTATTTAATTTTACAATGTTATTGAAATAATTTACAGTGTTCAAATTACTACATATTTTTTTAGTCGTTTTGACTTATATTAAAAACTATAACCCACAATATCTATTCTTTCCCAGTTTTAAGGATTTGAATGAATTATATTAAACTAGAGGAGTATGACCCGTGTCAGCACAGATCTAATATTAAGATATTTACTTATCTTTTCAATCTTGATATATTTAAATAAAAAAATTTAATAAAAAGATTGCATATATTTTTTAGGATTCATCCGAAATCTAACATAAGGTCAACATATGTTATTTTAATATGTATTTAGATAATTTAAATTGTTAACTATTGTAATTTATAATATTTTTTATGTAATTTTTAAATTAATATACGTTACTTTTCTTGTCCAAATTTTTATGGCATTGATAGTCAATTATATTTTTTTAAAAATAATTTAAGTTCTAAATTATTGTGATTTATAATACTTTTCTTTTATTCCAATTTTAGTGACACTTATATAATTTTAAGAGTCAACCCTTTTATATCTTTTAAATTTTTTAAGTTGTTAATTATTGTGATTTCTAGTATTTTTCATGTAATTTTTTTTGAAATATATAACATATTAAATTGCTTTTAGATATTTTAAGTTGTTAACTATTGTAATTTATAATACTTTTTATGTGATTTTTTAATAATATATGCTACTCTCCTTGTCCAGAGTTTTGTGTTGACGATAGCCAATTATATTTTTTAAAATAATTTAAATTTTTGATCATTGTGATTTATAATATTTTTTCTATTTCAACTTATGTGGCATAATACTTAAATGGTCATAATAATTAATTAGGAGTGATATAGTAAAATGTAATTATTATTATTTATTATTTTTATTATGTGTATGTGTTGATTCAAGAAGAATTTGAAAACATTTAGAAATGTGTTGAATGTTATAAATGTTAATAATCTATTTGGTGTTTCTTGATTTCTCTACATTTATCTATTGTGTGTCTCTACATTTATCTATTGTGTGTTTTTACTCTTTTGCCCTTTGAGTATATGTAGTAATTTTTATTTTTAAAAAAAATATCATGAAAACTTTTATTCATAGTATATATATACATAAAATAAAATCATGGATTAAATAATATTAATTTTTTAATACATAAGTGACTTATAATAATTAATTGTAGGTAATACATTAAAATCATGATTGAAGCAGCAGAAATCAGTCAATTTTTAAATTTTTTTTGTTAATTATTATTATTTACAGTACTTTTTATTTTATTTTCAAATAATATATGTTGATTTATATCTTCTTCTGTCCCGTCCCAATTTATGTAGCACTCATATAATTTTGATAGTCAATCAAATATTTTATGTTAACATATCATTTTGTTATTCTTATTTTTCTAATACATAAATGACTTATAATAAGGAGTGATATAGTAAAATCATCGTTTGAAAGACGAAAATTTAATTTAAAACATTAAGAGTTAATTTCACATTTTATGTCTATTTTATTTTTCATTAAATATTATTTATTTTCTTAATACCTAGATGACTCATAATAATTAATTAAGAGCAGTTGATTATGTTATTACTATAAAAATTAATATAATTTTATTATATACAATAGTAATCATCGATAATTCACCAAAATAGTATATTAATTAAATATGGGATGCTATATTTGCATATGCAAAATATGATATTATTAAATAGTATTGGATAGTGCATTATATTTATCTTTCGCAATAATAAAATTTTACTATATATTTTTCTTTATTTCTTTTTAACTTGATACATATTGACCCAACACAAATTCTAAGAAAATATTCATTAGAAATTTATTTTATTAAATTAAATTTATTAATTTTGTACTTTAAAAATTTAAAGTTAAGTTTAAATATTAGTATTTCTATATAAGAAAAAAATAATTTTAAAATTTAAATTTACTAAAATAAATTTAAAGATTAATTTTCTATATAAAAGTCAATTAAAATAATAAAATTGATTTACTTTAAATATTTAGTTGCAATTAATTAAGATAAATTTTTATTTTGTCATGATTTATGGTGCACCGATAAAATTTTGAGAGTTGAATATAACTTTTATCTATTTTTAAAAAAGTATTTTAACTTGTTAATTATTGTGATTTATAATAATTTTTACGTAATTATCAAATAATATATTTACTCCTTGTATCCCAATTTATGTGGCTTCGATACAATGTTGAGAATCAACTAAAATGTTTATATATCTTTGAAATATTTTAAGTTGTTAATTATTACTTTTTCTTTTATCTCAATTTATGTGGCATTGCTAAAATAATGAGAGTCAATAAAACTTCTATATGTCTTTTAAATATTTTAAGTTATTAATTGTGATTCGTGGTAACAAATTAGTTTTGAACATGATAATCAATTAAATAGATAAAAAAATTACTTTCAATATGTAGTTATAGTTAATTAATATAAATTAATAAAATATATTAAGTATTTAAATCATTACGATGAAACAGCAGAATTATTATATATTGGGACATAGTATGTAATTAAATGGGAGTGGAGGGGTTTTTTGGTAATTGCATGAGAGGTGGTCGAAACCACCTCTTCTGTATAATAGAAATTTGTAATGATCATTCCACGTAAAAATGTATAATATATCACTATGTCTTGCTATAATTTACAACAACAACAAACCCAGTATATTCCCACACAGTGGGGTTTGGGGAGGGTAGAGTGTACGCAGTCCATACCACTACCTCTAACGAGTATTTTCGATAGACCCCCGGCTCAAGATAAAAGGCAGTATAAGAGGCAGTATACAAAAAAACATAAAAAACATAGAACATGATAAAATAGCATAGATACGACATCCACAAAAAGTACATTGCCAAACAAAGGCCAAACAAAGGACACCACAAATCCCCTACCCACTGACTACAACTCAACCACACCCTTGGCCCTCTATCCTAATGTTTTTCCTCCATATCTTTCTATCCAGGGTCATGTTCTCAGTCAGCTGTAACTGCTCCATATCACGTCTAATCACTTCTCTTCAGTATTTCTTTGGCCTACCTCTACCCCGCTTGAAACCTTCTAAGACCAACCTCTCACACCTACGAATTGGGGCATTCATGCCCCTCCTCATCACATGACCAAACTATCTCAACGTCACTTCCCGTATTTTATCCTTCACTGATACCACTCTCACTTTCTCCCGAATATTTTTATTCATAACATTATCTGCCTTTATGAATCCACACATCCAACACAATATTCTCATTTCCATCACCTTTAACTTTTGGACATGATAATTCTTAACCGGCCAACACTCCGCTCCATACAACATAGCAGGCCGGACTGCAACTCTATAGAATTTGTTTTTAAGCTTGGGGGCACCTTCTTATCGCATAAAATTCTCGAAGTGAGCCTCCATTTCAACCAACCTGCCCCAATACGGTGATAGACATCCATATTTATCTCTCCATTATCCTGAATCGTAGACCCGAGATACTTAAAACAATCCCTCTTGCAAACCGCCTGAGAATCCAACTTTACTACCACCTCCTTCTCAAGTCTCGAGTCATTAAACTTGTACTCCAAGTACTCCGTCTTGGTCCTACTCAACCGAAAACCTTTAGACTTCAGGGTTTCTCTCCAAATCTCCAGCTTATCATTAACCCCTTGTCGCGATTCATCAATCAAAACTATATCATCCGCGAAAAGCATACACCAAGGCACCTCGCCTTGTATATTCCGTGTCAGCACATCTATCACTAAAGCGAATAAAAACGGACTAAGAGTTGATCCCTGGTGCAACCCTGTCAAGACTGGAAAATGCTCAGAATCTCCTCTCACTGTCCTTACCCAAGTCTTTGTCCCCTCATACATGTCCTTAATCGCTCTGATGTACGCCACCAGAACCCCCCTCGCTTCCAGGCATCTCTAAAGAACCTCCTTAGGGACCTTGTCATACACCTTTTCTAGGTCTATAAACACCATGTGAAGATCCCTCTTCCTCTCTATACTGCTCTATCAGTCTCCGCACAAGGTGAATTGCCTCAGTTGTGGAGCGACCAGGCATAAAATTAAATTGGTTCTCCAAAATAGACACAAACTTCCTCAACATCCGCTCCACCACCCTCTCCCAAATCTTCATCGTGTGACTCAACAACTTAATATCCCGGTAGTTGTTGCAACACTAAATGTCACCCTTGTTCTTATACAGAGGAATCATCGTGCTCCATCTCTACGCCTCGGGCATCTTTGCTGACTTGAAAATATTGTTAAACAAATTGGTCAGCCACCTCAACCCTGCCCCGCCAGAAAACTTTCAAAAATCCATCAAAATCTCGTCGGGCCCCATCGCCCTGCCCCTTCGCATCTTGCGAATAGCCTCAGTGAGCCCCTCTACCTAAATCGACGATAAAAGACAAAATCGCGACACTCCCCAGAATGCTCCAACTCTCCTAACACAACACCTCTTCCCCCTCATCATTCAAGAGCCTATGGAAATACGACTGTCATCTTCCCTTATTGAGGGCGTTGTTAATCAAAACTCTGTCATCCTCCCCCTTAATGCATTTCACCTAATCCAGATCACGACCCTTCCGCTCCCTAACCTTGTCTTGCTATAATTTACAGAATTAAATGTATATGAAGTACATTAATTTATGCGTTCCACCCTTCTAAGAATTAAGCATGTCAATAAAAAGGAATCAATTCCAATCATTTTAAGAGTCATTATTAATATATACAGATACGTAACTAATGGTGAGCGGACCACCAATGAATGTGGTGCAGCGAATAGGAATGCTCCTCCTTGGAGGTCTCAGGTTCGAGCTTGGAGTATGAAAAAATCCTTGATAGGAAGCGCTTTCCTCAGAATGTGATATTATGCAGCGCGAATCCAAATTAATATGGGTATCGGATACCGAATAGGAAATTAAAAAAAAACTAATGGTGAGAGAGAATTTGATCCTACGCGGCGCGAATCCAAATTAATCAAACTTCAATACGAATATCGGACACTAAATAAAAAACCCGAAAAAAAACTAATGGTGAGAGGGACTCTCAATGATGTCAACATATTTGAATCATTAGTGGAACTTTATACTGCATTAAATAATTGAGTAATAAATAATGAAGCTTGGTATCTACTCGATATCTTTCGATCATAAGTATTACGACGGAATGATAAATTCAAAATATTTTAGTTCGAACTTTAAATATAAAATTATTTTATTAAAAAGCATTTTATTTTTTAGTATGAGACTTTCGAATATAATCTTAAATTTAATAGAATCCAAAAATAAATACAAGAAATTTATAAATGAAATATAGCTAGCAAAAGTTTCACTTTATTAAATCTTTAAATAAAGATTATCGAGCTGCCAATAACTTTTGGGGTACATTAAAATAGGAAATACTTTACAAAATAATATTAAATGATATTGAGTCGAAATAAATTTTTTCGTTATGTTATCGCGTTTTATCTTTTAGTATCTTTTAGTATAAAACGTTCAAGTATGAACCTAAATTTAATAGAATTCAAAAATAAATACGAGAAACTTACAAATAAAAATATAGCTAGCAAAATCTTTACTTTAATGAATCTTTAGAATAAAAATTCTCGAACCCTTAAAAACTTCTAACTAACAAAATAATTTTTTCCTTTCTTTTGTCTACTAGTGTGAACTTGTTGTCTTCGTCTACTGCTTAACATCAATAAAAATCGTTCTTTTATCCAAAAGAAAAAAGAAAAACTTTGTTTATTCTCTATCTTTAATTTTGACGACTCAATCTTTAACACAAATATAAAACTAGTTTCAAAAGATACAATTTGTTGAAATAAATCTAGACTCACAATTTTAAAGATATATCAGGGGAAAGAAAAAAGTAGAGCCAAAATAAATTCTGATACAGTACTAGTTTAGAAAAAAGGACGGTGGAGAAAAGAGAAGAAAAAAGAAAAGCGGCTGGCAAAATAGTCACGTGAGAGATTTGGATTAAGCACGTGAGATCAACTGTAGCCAGAAAACTGCTGCGCCGAAATAAAGAATTAGAATACGACTCTCCATTTTGGAATATTAATATACCCTCAATTTCATTTTTCCCATATTTTCCACGTTCTTTTTTTTTTGTTTTACGATCATAATATTTGAATCAATTTTCGTATATTAGTAATAAATATTAAATAATTAATTTATTAAAGTTAGAATTCATTTGGTCATAATTTTTTAGTTTTAAGAAATATTTCATTTTCTATTAAATATAACTCAAAATTGATGTTGGGTATGAGAATTTAAATTTCAAAGTAAAAGGAATAAAAAAAAGTTGTTTCACTTTTTTTTTAATTTTCAGTATTTTACAAAAGTTTAAAAATAATTACAATTATATCTACAAACAAACATAACTTTCATTCTAACTTCAAAATTTTTACTTTTACATGCGAAACGCCCACTTAAAATAAAGAGATGAATCACCTATTTTTTTTTTTTTTAATTGAGATTTGCTACCTCAAGACTTTTTATACACTTCATTAATTATTAGAGCATACTCTTAGATGTCATATTCTCCTTTTTGGGTACTGTTATCAGGCTAATATTTTATTCATTTTATTTATTATAATTTAATTTGATATATTTGTTAAAAAAATAATTAGTAATAGCATAGTTATTTTATTATAATATTTATATATATATTTGATATATTAAAAATAATAAATAAAAATAAAAATATAATTAAATTTTTGTGATAAGTAAAATGAAATGGAGGGAGAAAAAAAAAGTATCAAGAGCGTAGAAAAACTACAGTTGAATATATTTTTCATTTCACTTTTTTCTTGCTCTTTCTTCTACTACAGTACATTTTTTCCCCTTCTCATATGGATTTCTCCAGATGGGGTTTCTTGGTTTTGATTTTTGTTTCTTTTTCATCAACACCCATTTGCTCAGATTCTCCATTGAGTTCTTTGGAACTATCAGAAATCCCTAGTAAGTTTCTTGATTTTACCAAGAAAAATGAGGTTTTTGATTGGATTGTTGGGGTTAGAAGAAAGATACATGAGAATCCTGAGTTGGGTTATGAAGAATTAGAGACTAGTAAGCTTATTAGACAAGAATTGGATAATTTGGGGATTAGATATAAATACCCTTTTGCCACTACTGGTATTGTTGGTTTTATTGGTTCTGGAAAACCCCCTTTTGTTGCTATCAGAGCTGATATGGATGCTCTCCCTATGCAGGTTTGAAATCAAATGCTTTTTTATACTGATTCGAAGGGAGCCTTCGAGTAATTGATGAAGTTGTTGTCACGTGACCAGGAGTTCATGGGTTTAAGCCGTGGAAACTACCATAGACTCTTGTGGTCCGGCTCTTCCTAAGAACTTTAGTGCTTGGGGCTGCCCTTTTTTGACAGACTGATTAGATATGACCAGATAGGCAGTAGCAAGTTGAATATGAATTTGGAGAAATTATTGTTTCGTGTCTTTTGTTTTAGCTAAAGCAGCAATTGTTTTTATTGCTTAATTTTAATAGGAAATGGTGGACTGGGAGCACAAAAGTAGGAATCCTGGTAAAATGCATGCATGTGGTCATGATGCTCATGCTGCAATGCTTCTTGGTGCTGCAAAGATTCTTCAAGAACATCGGAACATCATTTTGAAGGTGTGATTCTTGTATTAGTAGTATCACGATTTTGATTTGTCTGCTCAAGATTTGTTTTTTTTGCTTGTTTCTGATTTTGCATCTTATCCATTGAGTGAATGAACTTTAATTGTTCGGCATGTATGCTGAATTTCTGATTCATTGGGTGAGTTTTAGGTCAATGTAATTGATTGGAGAAAGATAAGTCTCATTTGGCATTCATTTCTAATTTCCTGAGGCTTGATAAAAGGGGGTTGGGGCCAGGGAATCAGATTTTTGGCTGATAGACGAGCAGACTTATATGGTGTGAAAGGATGCCGTTGCATGGGAAGAACGCTTTACATTGAAATCTCAGTCTTAGGTTGAAAAATAAAAAATCCTCTCTTTACCATGGATATGAGTAGTGGAATCATGTGTACCTTCTCTACATATGAAAGCCGCTTGGAATTGTTAATTCTGACTGGTGGATACTGAAGATAGCGTCTGATGTAATCTTAAACCTTGATTCACTTTGCACAGTGTATGAAAGGAACTAAGAAGCTCTATTGATCAGCAAAGGAAATATTTTAGAGAATCTTCTAAGCTTTTTAATTTGCTTCAGTTTCTGGAAAGGTTAAGCTTGCTCGTGAACCAAATTACCTTTATAGAAAATACCATATCCAGAAATCTTTCGTAACGAATCCATAGCTCACTCCTCAGTGCATAGATCACATCAATTTTTTTTTTTTTCTGGTCATGTATACTTTTCTGGCAGCTGATATTTCGTCGGCTAATTTTGACAGGGAACAGTTGCTCTTGTTTTTCAACCAGCAGAAGAGGGAGGTGGTGGGGCCAAGAAAATGATAGATGCTGGAGCACTAGAAAATGTAGAAGCAATATTTGGCCTGCATGTCAATCCCAACTTTCCTCTGGGTGAAGTTTCTTCAAGGTCTGGACCCTTTTTGGCTGGAAGTGGTTTTTTTGAAGCTGTAATTAGTGGAAGAGGAGGTCATGCCGCTATTCCACAGCATTCGATAGATCCAATTCTGGCAGCATCAAATGTAATTGTCAGCTTACAGCATCTTGTTTCCCGAGAAGCTGATCCTTTGGATTCTCAGGTATATTTCTCTCCCCATGCGCTCCCCCTTCCCCAAGGGATAAGCCTCGCTTACCACCACAAAATTCTAATATGTTTTTGTGATCAAACACCTATGCTGCACTGGATCTTGCATGCTGTAGCCACTAGTCACTATCAAGAAGTTGCACTGTTTGAACTCCACGACAAATTCAGTGAAATTTTTCATGGTTTCGCTCCTTGATTGGGTATTGTTTATCCAGCAAAAGAACTATGAAATGCAAACAAGATTCAAATTAATGTGCTTGAGTGAACAAGAGAAGTGTCTTTATCTTTGCTCTGTAGACTGTACCTATAAAACATGATATAATTTTAAACATTTGCAATGACCCTATGGTCTCCAAAAGAGGTAATAAGATCTCTTTGTGTGCTTACACTGAATATTCACCTGTACCGAGTTTCTTGGACAACATTAATGTTCCCGTGTCTGTCGACTTTTTAGTCAAACAGAAGTGAAATTAACTTCAAAATTTCCCGTTCTGAGCCTCAATGAGAGTCCAATTATATAAATTGGAAGCAATCTATCAAAAGCTACTCAATCACCTCGTACGGCCCTCTCCTTGGTTCCCTTGCTTTGAATCCCCATATGCATCTTCTATTCTGGTGATGTCCTATATAAAGTGGAAAACTTTATAGAAGTACTTAAATGGAATTTCCTAGACAACATCCAAGTGCGTGGGCAGAAGTAATTGAATACTCAACGATAGAGGAATCAGTTCAATAGAGATTAGTGGGTTGCTTTCCTTAACAAATCTGAAGTTTGGAAATTATCTGAAGTAGGTTATGTTTCTTCTCCGTGTTCTGATTCATCATTCATATGTTGAAACTAAAGAGTCATATCCATTTCTTTTGGATGAAAAGTGGAAATATCAGGAGGCGTGTCGCTGCCTGCTGCCGTAGCCAAAAAAAAATAGTATTATCTTTTTGATGGAAATGGAATTCTATTCAAAGATAGAAGAATTTGTTTAAGGTTGTTGGAAATTTGGGGGACAGAATCTCTTCTTTCCTTGACAAAACTCAACTTTGTTATTCGTAGTAAGTGAAGTTTCTTCTCCCTGTTCTGATTTCTGTTTTGAAACCAAATGTCATATCTGATGAGATGATTCTATGGAAGGATTATTTAAGAACTTTTAACTCTCTCTCACTGAAATTGTGCAATAACTGGTACACTTCCTGGGTTTATGATATTTGACTAGAGCCTAATTGGTAGACAAACCCCATTTTGCAGCTGAAAAGTGACATGGTGAATTTCCTATATTTATGATGCATATGGAAACGTTATCCCTGAGATAAATATTCGCATTCCTCATCAGATTGTTCTCATTTTCCAACTTAGTCACGTAGTTTTACTTGACATAAAGTATGATCTGCAGGTGGTCACAGTTGCTAAATTCCAAGGAGGTGGTGCATTTAATGTTATTCCAGACTCTGTTACCATTGGTGGCACTTTTCGGGCTTTTTCGAAGGAGAGCTTTCTGCAGCTTAGGCAGAGAATTGAGGAGGTAGGGTCAATTCTTGAATTAGTCAGTATCTCAAGCTGTTGCCTAGAAAGTTGTGGATGTTTCATTTTATTTGCAATTCTCTTTATTTTCATCAGGGTTTTAGTTAAGTATTTCATTCTATATGCTGCATATGGAATGAAATTGCGCAATCATCTTACTGCAAAGCCCAACCTTATGCTTTTGTGCCTCTACATTCTTTACATTTTTTCCCGATATTAATGGCAAAATATGCTAAAGTTTTCTCTGTTTCCTGGATTTAGTTGGCTTCCACTATCATATTCTGTCTATCCATGCTGTCGCCACACTAAATTCTCCTCTCACGCAGGTTATTGTTGGGCAAGCTGCTGTACAGAGGTGCAATGCAACTGTGGATTTTCTTACAAACAATAAACCCTTCTTTCCTCCAACCGTGAATGATAAAAATTTGCACAAACACTTCCAGAGAGTTGCAGGTGATATGCTAGGTAACGATCATGTAAGAGACACGGAACCATTAATGGGATCGGAGGATTTTGCGTTTTACCAGGAAGTTATTCCTGGCTACTTCTACCTACTCGGAATGCAAGGTGAAACAAATGAAATCCCAGCATCAGTCCATTCACCTTATTTTAAAATCAATGAGGAAGCACTTCCTCTCGGTGCTGCACTTCAAGCATCTTTGGCTATTAGATATCTTCTCGAAGCACAACCACAAGTTCCTTCTTCAAGTATAAATGATCATGATGAATTGTAAGGTGCTACTCTTTTGTAGGCATGTGCACCTAAATAGATCCTTGTTCATTTTTATGTAATGCTGGAACTGGCCAAATGTAGCTTAATCTGTATAATCCGGAACAAGTTGCGTACTTAGAAAGGTCAATGTTTATGAAACAATTATTTACTTAAACAGCAATGACAACGCGGTACATTTTGTAGCAATTTCTTTTTCCTGAAACTTATTCCAACATATTTAAGCATGATCTCGATGGACAACCTTCCGTTGTGTTGGTAAGTCATTGTGGCCTGAAGCTTTCTTACAGAAAACTTGACTGTCAGTTTGTTCACAAAGTGCTACCAAGCGTATAAATATGATAGCTGGAAAACATCCGGGCTTCAGCTGACTGTTAAAAATGCAGTGCCAGATGTGTGGACTGAATTCACAATACGAGTTCAAACCTGCCTCAGTTGCACGAGCCTGGTATTTAAGGGAAAGCGGGATAGAGCACAGGCTCATAGGTTTGGGCAAAAAAAATCCTGAAACAACTATGTCTGGGTTCCAACAAGTTGGATCGGTTGCATGAATCCTCACTGAACATGTTCCTCCAAGTCTAAAAATTAAGGCAACAATACAATATCATTATAGGAGAGAACATATCAGATCATGTACCCAGCATTCTACATGCTGAAGCATCTAATAGCAAGCATGACGCTTGATCGATCACCGGATCTAATTAGCTAGGAATTTCCTCAGTTATTCAAGAACAAGCATTTTTGAATTTCAGAAGCCCAAAAACTTAGTCGAGTGTTCTAATAAAGGACCCAAAGCACTAGGAGCAAATTTTCTGGCAAAAAGGTAACAAAGTGAAGTCGGCTGGTCATTGTATGTACACGCTGGGCTTTCAGAAATTCTCTTGAAAAATTGATCGTTAATATCGGCCTTCCCAAATGTAGCAGGATGAGCACCACCTCTGGACCAGTCAACATAAGTGAGAGTCCGGTTTGCCAGAAGGCGCGGAGATTCTATGGTCAGCATAGTTGGAAAATAGTGCTCATCCACATAACATGCTGGTCTGCAGAACTGCTCAAACTTAGGGTGGTATACCTCATCTTTAATAATGTCAACAGCCAGTTTCCTGTTAACTTCAAACCACTGTGATCCTTTACGCCATTCAGTGATGTTAACCTCAGGTGACATATTCGGATTGTAACGCCCTCTCCCATAAGGTCCAGGTTCATCGACTGCACCCATAAAGCTGTACCTCGATTTTGATATGTAGTGATAGACAACTTTGAAGTTATGGAGAGGAATGCATGCCTCAGATAGGAGGAAAAACCATTCGTTGGAGATGTCAAGCAGTGCATTGGCAAGAAGCCGTCTTTCAGCATCACACATGCTCATTCTTCCCCACTCCGCCACCTACACAAAAAGAAGCAATAGAATGATGAGATTGACCTATTATTTCAAGAACGGTCTCCTTATTCCTACTACTCATATACTACAAAACTTAGGCTTCACGGACTGCTTAATTGCAGCTAAATGAAAAACTAACAGGTACGCAAACATCTTCTCGGGGACACATACCAAAATAGCTCATGTAAATCTACTAGTCTAGCAAATATGAAGCATCCCTCATGGACACCTGTATGAAAATATTCCTTACAGCTTTATCAAAGAAAATAACCCCTTCAGAAATGGGCTCCTCTTCAAGGATTAAAACATCAGAGAAAAAAGATGGGAGTGCTAAAGCAGGTTATTGTTATCCTAACATCTTCTGAGCCTACAGCACACAGAGCAACTTAAAAGGTTCTGCCCTATGATATATGAGGAATACATCTCAGCTATACATCGCCGTCATGGTTGCCATAAACGTCTCAACATAATATCATACATGCATAAATTAGAAAAAAAGGAAAAAAGAAAGATATTTCTGCAGTAAATAACAGGGCATTTGTATTAAAGTATGTGGTTCGGTAGTTAATGTCATGGGACAAACTTCCTAAAATGGAGAACAATTATTACTGTCCCTGGTAACATATACAGCATTCACTAGTCCAGCAAAAAACGTAAGTGCTCTGAATGAGATGAAAGGGTTTAAATGGTTTACATGGGAGATCAGCTGTCACAAACTCAGAAACCATCTGGATGAACACAACAATGGCCAACTCATATAACAAGAAAACCAAACAGATGAACCCTCTTATCCCACTTTCATCAATTCAACCCTTATTGAAGCTTTACTGCAAAAGCAAGCAACTTTCAATGATCTTGACATCACCTCAAGTTCGACACAATGGCAGTGGCTTATCACCTAAGCCCACCTAGGTCGTAACATCATGAGCTACAACAAAAAACTTTTTTTCCCTATGTCCTAACTTTGCACAACTTAGGTGAATCCCACAACCACAAACATTGAAGAAGAAGAAAAAATTACCAACTTTGTATTTCTATGATTGTGTCCGGATATTTCTACGGTCTTTTGAATAACATGTATCATCCACTATCCCTGAAATCTCTGGTTAAATCTTAAATAGTTTGTACAGAATTCAGAGATCTTATAAGAACAGCTAAACGAGAAAATAACACACACAGTTCACCTTTAGAGAGTCCCAGTACAATAACAGACTAAGATAAGTTTAAAAATAGCTAGAATCCTATGCAAGATCTGCTTCAACAACAAAACCCAAAAAGGCAAAAAACACAGAAATAGTATGATAGTAAGTACAAGGAGGAAGCATTTATATCTAATCAACAACAACATACCAAGTATAATCCCACAGTCTAGGTAGAGCTTACCCAGACCTTACCCCTATCTCATAGGTAGAGAGGCCGTTTTCCAATAGACCCTCGGATTTATATCTGATCAGAGATTAAAAAACAATTCTTTTTGACAGTTCCACATATTAGAATACCAAAATCATAATAGACATACATTAGGTAAGGGTAGGACTTGGGTGGCAACTATTGCAAAATTGATTTTTTTCTACACAGAACGACAAGAACAAATTCGAACATAGTGTACAATTAGAAAGGAAAAGAGTATGCTCATTTTACCTGACTAGGAATTTGCCTGCCATGAAATACTGATGAAGGTGGAAAATCAGGTTTGTATGATGGCAATGAATGAATGTAGATTGAATAAAGCTTCTCATTCCCCTTGAAAAACCTCTCCCACAACGGCGCCAAAGGCAAAGGTCCTCTAGTCAAGAACATGAACGCGATCTTACGCGTTCTATTAAAAGGGTATTCTTTAATCCGAGGGACAAATGAAGCTCTCCAAAACAACTGAGTGTCATTCATAGAATGCAACAGATTCGATGGAGGCCTAATCCAACTCTCTAAACTAAATTGTTGAGAACAGGACTGAAATCTTGATTGTACCATAGGAATTACATTCTGCACTACTGAATATCGAACCATATACACACTAACAAATGAAAATACAATACCAAGACCCAAAAATAACAATATAAACTGAAGTAACCTTATGGGTAAAGGCTTACACTGATTCACCACCTTAGTAACAGGATCTTTACCCTCCTCCAATGACCCTTGACTCCCTATTCTTGCCTTCATTTCAACAAAATCACTTCAAGAAAACTCTTAAGATTTTCTTTTCACCAATTTGCTGAAAGGAGCTTTACTATATTGTGTGGTTCACAGCATTTTACTTTTTTTAAAAAGCAAGGATTTTCAAGAATCAAGACAAATAATAGAATCAACCAAACAGTGTATTTGTAGGCAATAAAATCTCAACCCCATATCATGAAAATCCAATACAAAGCGAGTGGATGTGTCTCTAGATCAAAAAAAGTAAGAAATTCAAATTCCAAGATTTGGCAAGTAAATAAATACTAGACCAAAAATGATGAAACAGATATCATGGGGTGGAAAAAGAAAGTCTAAAATTCAGCTAATCTTTTTAATTATAGGCTTAATAAATGAGAGTGTATGGGCTTGATTGAAGGAACAAAATCTTAATGAATAATCCAGAGACCAAAAAGAATAAAAACAGAATCTTGTTAACACAACAAGATTGTTAATGTGTAGCTTTAGGTTGTAGATGACATCTTAGCTAAACGTGGACATAAAGAGAGAAGGTTTTTTTTTTTTTTTTTGCAGTAATCGAAGTTGTCTTGTTTAGGAAAGGTAGAGGAATAGGTGTATGTTTTTGATTGTTGTTGGAAGAACCTAGATGTTTGCGTAATTAGATTTGTCTTTATTCTGCTTTTGCATTGAAAATAAAGAAAAACTCCTATGTAGTAATGAACATTTATTTTGCATAATCACATAACTATAATACCCACGTCGATTTGTCTCCTAAGTTTTTTTTTTTTTTTTCAGATCCGAGGGTCTAGGAATTGAAATTTTCGATCATTTTTAAAATAATAATACTTTCATTTCATATTAATTAATTATTTTTCTTTTCATACGTAAGTTGACAAATCATAAATTAAAAAATAATTTTACTAATTCACCTCTTAGAAAAGTTAAAAACTGTGCAAACAAGTGTGAACACTTTTAAGAATAGTTGACTGCAAGAATAATATTAGAAAACTTTAATTAATATTTTCTTGACTTAGTATGCTGACCAACTATTCCCTCTATTTCATGTTGTTGGTCCCTATGGACTTGACACACTCATTAATTAAAAAAATTAATTAGGAGATTTATTTTATCAAATTGGTTTTATTAATTATGTTTTAAAAATATAAATTTGAATAAATATACTTTGATTAGTCATTTAATATTAAGAATAATATTGAAAGAATATAATAAAATTTTCTTGATTTCATTAAAGGGACAACTAAATTGCAACAGATATTTTAAGTAAGAGGGCCAACTAAAACGAAATGAAAGGAGTAATATGAAATAATTATTTTTTAGTAAGATGATCAATATGGGACATAACAATATTATTCTTCTAATCCAATTTAGTATTTAAAATGAATAAATTTTTAAAATTAAAAATATAGTAATTATATTCTTTTAAATTACCTTTCTTTTAATGGAGTTTTCAACAGCTTTTAAATGTCAAATAATGATTGTCTTTCTGGTTGACAAAAAAAAAATTATCTTTCCTTTTAAGAATATATCTTTTAGAATCAAAAGGGCAATATGATAAATTACCTTTTGATTAATGTTTTTGAATTTTGAATATTTTTCTGAAGAGGTGTTTCATATTTTAACAACTCATTTATGTTGAATTGGAGAGAGTATTTCCTTTTGAAAAAAGAAAAAAAATTAAAAGATCATGCATTAAATTATTTTTACTTAATTTTTTGGTCTCAGTTTAATAATATTCTATTTTAAAATTATATTAATTTCTCTTTGTATTTATTGAGTGAGGATACAACAACAACAAACCCAGTCTATTCCCATCTGGGGTTTGGGGAGAGTAAAATGTACGCAGTCTATACCGCTACCTCCGAGAAAGTAGAGAGGTTGTTCCCGATAGACCCCCATCTCAAGACAAAGGATAGTAAACAAAGTCGTAGTAAAACATGCAACAGGATGGATGGAATAACAGAAATACGACACCCGCAGAGTAATATCATACACTCACAAACCAAAGACACTCACCACACCCAAACTCTCCTAACTAAAATCTATGAACACAGCCCTGAGATGACTAGCCCAGCTACACTAAAACTCTCTTAACTACTTGCTACGACTAACCCACACGCACTAACATTCTAACCTAATTCGCCATTCATACCTTCCTATCTGGGGTTATGACCTTAGTAAATTGTAACTGTTTCATGTCATGTCTAATCACCTCCCTCCAGTATTTCTTCGGCCTATTTCTACCCCTCATGAAATCATCCAAAGCTAGCCTCTCACACCTACGAACTGGGGAATCCGTGCCCCTCCTCATCACATACCCAAACCATCTCAGCCTCACTTTCCGCATCTTGTTCTCCACCGAAGTCACTCTCATCTTCTCCCGTATAGTCACATTCCTAACTCTATCTCCCCTAGTACTTCCACACATCCAACGCAACATCCTCCTTTCCGTCACCTTTAATTTTTTAATGTGGGAGTTCTTAACTGGCCAACATTCTGCTCCATACAATATGGCCGGCCGGACTGTCACTCTGTAGAATTTGCGTTTAAGCTTGGGGGAACTTTTTTATCACACAACACTCCCGAGGCGAGCCTCCACTTCATCCAATCTGCCCCAATACGGTGAGAGACATCCTTGTCAATCTCTCCATTCTCCTGTATCATAGACCCAAGATACTTAAAACTATCCCTCTTACAAACATCCTAGGATTTCAATCTTACACCACCTCATCCTCCTGCTCAAGTCATTAAATTTGCATTCCATATACTCCATCTTAGTCATACTCAACCAAAACCCTTTTGATTCAAGGGTTTGTCTCTAAACCTCCAATTTATCATAACCTCCAATTTATCATTCAAACCCCCGCATCTCATCAATCAAAACTACGTCATCCGCAAATAATATACACCAATGCACCTCTTCTTGAATACTCCGCGTCAATATATCCATCACTAACGTAAACAAGAACGAACTAAACGTCGATCCCTAGTGCTACCCTATCAAGATAGAAAAATGCTCTGAATCCACTCCCGCGGTCCTCACCTAAGTCTTCGCACCATCATACATGTTCTTACTAGATCTGATGTACACCATCAGAACCCTGGTTACCTCCAACCATCTCTAAAGAACCTCCATAGGGACTTTGTTATACGTCTCTCCAGGTCGATGAACACTATGTGTAAGTCCATCTTCCTTTTCCTAGACTGCTCCATAAATCTCTGCATCAGATGAATTATTATCTCTATCGTCGAGCGATCGGGTGTAAATCTAAATTGATTCTCCGAAATAGACATGATTCTCCTCAACCTCTGGTCGACCACTTTTTTCCAGATCTTTATAGTGTGACTCAATAACTTAATATCCCTGTAGTTGATGCAACTCCGAATATCACCCTTATTCTTATACAAGAAGTCATAGTACTCCATCTCCAAGCCTCCGACATTTTTGCAGTCTTGAAAATATGTTTAAACAAATTAGTCAACCACCTTAAACCTGCCCTGTCAATATACTTTCAAAAATACGCCGGGATCTCGTCGGGCTCCGTCACCCTACCCCTCAGCATCTTGCGAATAGCCTTTCTGACCTCCTCAACCCTAAAACGTCTACAATAACTGCAATTATGACACTACTTGAGTGTTCCAGCTCCCCTAATGAATATACAAAATTAATAATTAGTTGTTTTCAAAATTTTTAAAGTAACAATCACTTTGAATCAGTTATTTTTAATAAATGTGACAACTAAAATTGATTGGAAGGAGTATTATTTCCATTTTTATATTTGATATCTAGGTTGTTTGAGTAAATTTATAAGTTCTATTGGTAATTTTAGTTTTCATATATATATATATATATATATATATATATGTCTCTGGTAAATATTTCAACTGTTTTAATATGTTTGTCTAATTGTATTTTTTTTTTGTGAAATAGAAGTGCATTAAGTAAATAAAGATAGTTGGTTACAATCCAGAGCTAGTCTGGTACAAAAACATGAGAGGTATGATCAAAGTTTACACTACTAGGTACAAGGCATGAGGGAGTTTTTTCTTTGTAATCTTCCCAAAAAGTTAGTCCTATACTAGGTGGAGGAGTAGCAAAAATATACATCCTTTCGAACAAGCCTTTGTTGGAGCCTAGCTTCGCCAAAGAGTCTGCAACTCTATTCTATTCCCTGTATGTATGATACACCGGAGGATTTTTCATCTTCTCTAGTAAATATCTGTATTCCAAAATAATTGAGTTATAAAGTAAGTTCCCATTATTCAACATGTTGATCACCTGAAGAGAGTCTATCAGATATCCAAAGGAATTAGATTATGGTCTATTGCAAGGTGAAGACCATGCTTGAGGGTGAGGAGTTCCATGAGGTTATTGGTAGCATGGGTGAAGCCTCTACTAAAACCCACAACCCAGTCCTCTCTACTATTCTTGATGACTCCCCATATCCCTCATCTACCTGGGTTCTAAGGAAGGACCCATTAATGTTAAGCTTGTAAGGGTTGGCGGTGGGGTGTTGCCATTTGATGGAGATATTGACTCTAGGCTGCTGGATGGTATAATTACCCAGGTGGTGGTACTCCACAACTTTAGCATGAGGAGTGCTGAAACTAGGGGTGGAGTTGTCATTTTTAAAGTTCTAGCTATTTCTGATTTTCCAGAGATGCAAAAGACAAAAAGAGAGTAAAGTGTCCCAGGAGGTGTTTTGGTCAAAATAATTCTTACTCAAATTTTTCCTAGTGGATTGCCAATTAGTGGTGTCAAAAAGGGTGGGGTTTAGATACAAGGGACCTTTGTAATTGTGGATGAGTTGGTTCCAGAAGGCTCTGGCAACCCTACACCCAAAAAAGATGTGGTGCTGATCCTTCTGACTATTATCATAGCTATGATAGTTGGGAGTGATGTTTAGACCTATTTTGACAAGAGTGTGGTTGGTGGAGAGGCTATTGTGCTGTAAGAGTCAGATAAAGGTCTTGATTTTGTTGGAACCCCTAAGTTTCTAGATCCAACTATAGGATTTATGGTTGGTCCTAGGCTGATGATTAAGGCTGTTGATATGGTCATAGACACACTTAGAGGAAAAAGTGTCATCCCCAGTGATGTTCCAAACTGGGGTGTCATGTTTCAAGTTAGGGAATGGGTGAAAGGCACTAGTCATGTTGTGAACAATGCTAGGAGGGATGTTAAAAGGAAGGGAGGTGAAGTCTCATATCCCCTTTTTCCAGATGTCTTTGACTTTAGTTGGAGAAGGAAAGAGAGGTATAGGGCCCTGGATAATGAAATAGGGGGGCATGCTTGGAATCCATCTGTCTTCCCAAGAATTTACCCTTGAGCCATCCTTAATGACCCAGAAGAGGGCATCTTTGCAGAGTTTCAGGCTATTAGTGATAGCTCTTCAGGTTGTAGATCCTTCGTTACTTTTCCTTTTGGAGTTGTACTTGGATAAGAGGGTATTGTCCCAAAAAGCATTGGGGGCCTTTTGTGGTTGGAGTATATTCTCCACCCCAGACTACAAAGAAGGGCATGATTTTGGGGGCTGGCTCTCTGCATCCTAAGTCCCCCATCTCTTTTAGGAAGAGTGATAGTGTCCTACTTTAGGAGGTGTATTTTCCTATTAGCATCTATGGTTCCCCAAATGAAATTTCTTTGGGATTTGTCAATAAGCTTATGAACAGAATTGGAAAGCTCTATGTATTGCATAACATGGTTGGAAATGCTATCCAAGGAGGATTTGGCTAGGTTCACCCTACCAGTCATATTAAGGAACTTGGTTTTCCAACCAGCAAGCTTGTTGTTAAGGTTGTCAATGAGGAATTGGAAGTCCCTTTTCTCAAGCTTTTTATGGAAGATGGGGAATCCCAGGTAATTACCAAAATTAGTGGCAGGTTGGAAGCCAAGAGTGGAGATGAGGATCTCCTGATCTTCAATTGGGCAGTTAGCAAAGAAAATAACCTTAGACTTGGAAAGGTTAATTCTTTGTCCAGAGTGAGAAATGAACAACTGGAGGGTTCTATTGATTGTAAGACAGTTTTTGGAGTCAGCTCAAGCAAAAAGGGCGAGGTCATCAGCAAAGAAGAGATGGGAAATAGGGTAACCAACAGGGTGACCTCTTGTTCAGATAGAGAGAGGAGTCCAATTGAGAATATCAACCTCATGGTTGATTCTTATGGATAACATTTCTATGCAAAAACTAAAAAGGTAGGGGGACATAGGGTCACCTTGTCTGATGCCCGTAGAAGGGGTGAAACTAGTAGTTTTTCCACCATTGACAAGAACAAAGATGGAAGAAGAAGAGATGCAAGAGAGAATAAGCTTGATGAGTTTAAGAGGGAAGTTAAAGAAAAAAGAGGGTTTGTCAAATGAAAGACCATTCAAGTCTGTCAAAGGCTTTCTCAAGATCAATTTTGAGAATCATGTTAGCTTTTTTACCTTTCAGCTTAGAGAAGTAACTGATATACTCTTGGACAATGATGGAATTATCAGAGGTCCTCTTATTGGCCATGAAGTTTTCCTGGCCAGGGCCAATGATATTTACCTAGAAAGGTTTCAGCCTGTTGGTTATAATCTTAGTATTGAGCTTATACTGAGTATTACAAAGACCAATAGGTCTGAAGTTCTTAAGGGTGGTGGAAATCCTACTTTTAGGGATGAGGCAAATATAGGTAGAGTTGACAAGGGGGTCCATGTAGTAGGAAGTGGAGGTTTCCTGACAAAATTTAACAATGGAAGGGCCCATTATGTCCCAAAACTTCTGGTAAATAAAGGGGTGAAGCCCATCTGGCCTAGGGGCTTTATTGGGTTTAAAAGAGAAAATAGTTTTCTTCACTCTACCATGGAGGGAATAGCCTGGAGGGATCCATGGTGGAGAGTATCAATGTTCCCAAAGGTTGATGGGTTGGCCTGAGTGGCATGGTAGCCCAGGGAGTGCTCAGAGGTGAAAATATTGGCATAGTAAAAGAATACCAGTTTCTCAATGTCAGCATGGTTGTAATGCTAAGTGCCCCTTCATCCATGAGAGAGTTGATTCTATTTCTTCTCCTTCTATTGAGGGTGGAAGTATGAAAGAATCTAGATTTGGAGTCCCCTTCCATAAGCAGAATTCGGTCTCCTGGGACAGAACCTGATTGTATTCTCTTAGAAGGTTTTGCTCCAATCCTTAGAGAAAGGGCTGGTAGGGTGATTTGGGGTTCTTTGAATGCCAGTTAACCTTGCTAGCAAGTGCTCTTTCTTGGCAAAGATATTTCCAAAAATGAGCTTATTCCAATCCCTAGCCTTAATCTCAAAAGCATTGGTGGCCTCAATAATGCAAGTGCAATCTAGGAAGAAGTCTTTTATAAGATTAGGAAAGTCCTGGTGACTGAGCCATATGGACTCCACCCTGAAATGTTTCATCTGGTTGTTAGGGGGAGAGCCCAAATTAAAGAGGAGGAGAGAATAATCAGAATGGGTTCTAGGGAGATGAATGATGGTGGCCTCGGGGTAGAGATGTACCCACTCATCATTAGCAAGGCACCTATCAAGTCTTTCATGGATGAGGCATTGCCTATTTCTATATCTCATATTAGACCAAGTGTATTTGCTACCCCTGAAGCCTAAATCAATGGGATTACAGTGATTTAAGCAGTTCATAAAAAGGTTAACCCTATTCATGTTAATTCTGAAGCCTCCAAACTTTTAAGAAGCCCTGAGGACTTCATTGAAGTCTCCCCCAACTAACCAGCTCTTGCCTTCAGGAAGAATGATGGTATCAGAGAAAAAAGAGAGTTGGTCCCAGAGATCAAGTCTAGACTGGAAATCTGTACTAGCATAGATAACACTAAGGAACCAGGAAGAGAAAGGGGAGTATACCTTGACTTTAGCATTGATAACTCGAGGGGAGATAGAAATAGAAGAGATGGAGATAGAGTCATCTTTCCACATGATGACAATACCTCCGGAGTTTCCATTAGACTCAGACTGGATATAGTGATGGTTGGTAGCCTAACTCCTCACAAAGGTCCTGATGCTCATTCATATTAGTTTCCAGCAGTGCAAGGATGCATGGTTTATGCATGTTAACCATGGCCTTACAATGCTTTCTAAATTCAGAGAGAAATACCTTTCTCTCACTTTTTGCTTTCTTCCTCTCTTTTAACTACACGTGTGTAACTTTTGTTCAGAAAAATTCTCTTGAGAGAGAGAAAGACCCCCCTCTCACTACCTTCCCCTATCCTTGGATTCGACTATATCCATGGATCCTACCTTAACTCCATCGCTACTACCAAACCCCCCAATATCGGGATCTCCAACTAACATAGTTATGTAATAACCCCCCACCTCCAATCCCATACAAAGAGGCCACTATAGGGAAAATCATATTCCCTGATCTAGTCAAGATTTGGGGGCACCGGCAAAGGCAATTAACATTGGAACCTCCGATCGAGGCATCCTATTGACGGATGTCGAAAAATGGAGGTTGTATGCCCCTTGGATCCACTCAGTCATAGTTAAACCTGTCAATACAAAATTCAATCACTAATTCCTAAAAAGGAAATTAGAAGCCTTTGGAATTTGAAAGAACCCTTTTCACTCATCGATCTAGGGATGGGGTTCTACACTGCAAAAATCGCTATGGCGGAAAGCCAATCCTCATTCCTACAAGGGGGACCTTGGTCCATTGCGGGCACCTTTGTCTCTGTTCAAAAATGGGAACCCAACTTCGTGCCTGCTAAATCAAAGGTGGATTCCATATCCATTTGGGTTAGATTTCCACAACTACCAACAAAGTTATACGATGCCCTCATTCTACAACGGATAGGCAATGAGATTGGGCAACTCCTGAAGGTTGATGCATGCACCTTGGCTGTACTTCGGGGAAGTTATGCAAGGATCTGTGTGCAAATACCCCTCGAGATTCCAGTGGCTACTTCTGTCACCATTAACCAACATACCCAACCCCTCCTTTATGAAGGAAAGGGCTTTCTATTAAAAAATGCAGGAGATTAGGCCACACATCTTCACTCTGCTCATACCCACTCAGATCGATACCTAAGGGCCCAAACGGAATGGATGAAACAACTCAAGCACCCATGATGACAGAGCCTTCCAAAGAAAGCTCTGATGGAATCACCAAGTCTCAACCAGATAACCATCACCACAGCCCCAATACCTCAGGACCACCAACCAACTTCTTGGTTGGAAGTGTGTCTTTCCAACTAAATAGTCCCACTTCAGCTAGAATGGGAAGGGAGGCAAGTCACAATTCTAATCTAGGACCCTCAATACCTGGCCCAGCTAGCCATAGTAAGCCTGAACCAGGGCCTACAGACTTATGGGCCCAACGTCTGTATGGCCACTCTGTTCCATGTGATCAACTCGCCAGTCCAAGAGGAGCTGAATACAGAGTCCTTAGCAGCCATAATGAACCAGCTCAGTATGGGACTTCCCTTCTTTCCACCTCGTGCCCCTACAATGATGCTATTGGGACCAGTATTTACACATTCATCTGCAGAGCAAATGACCCCATCTCCAACCTCCCCCATCTCACACTAGAGAGAATAGAGAGGATGATTGCATTGGAGGCCCTGAAAGCAAGCAACAAGGACATGGAGGATTTCCTATCCAACCTCAGGGTGTCAAGAATAGAAATCCTCAATCTAGCAGATCTGCTAAGTCTAGAGTTCACAGAACCTGTTCAGGAGATAGTGATCATCCTGTTACTTCTAGGGCTAGCAGGACTAGGAATAAAAATAAGTCCAGCAAACCCTATGATAGAAGAGACCATCAAGGCCATACTTTACTCCCTCAGCAGGAAAAGGGAGACTCCCTCTGGGACATCCACCTCCAACCCTAAGGGGAAGGACAAGGTGACTATGATGGAAACTCACCACCCCCTACACTCCAAGATGAAGAACTGCGTAGTGTGAAATTGTCTAATTGAAACTTTATATAAAATTTAAGTTTCTTTAAAAAAAAAAAACTTAATTTCATTATATTAAACTAAAGATAAGAAAAATACATGCCAACGTTTTATCTTATAATTTCAAATATGTTATGCGAAAAATAATATAATGAAGACATTTTTTAAAATGAATAAATAAATAAAATAATCAAATTGAACCCAAAAAAAAAAAAAAAAGTGGTTACTCAACATAATAAAGTCAATAGGTCGTCATGTAAAGTCGGTGAAGAAGTATATAATTCTGTCCATCATGTGGACTAATGGAATTTAGAAATGAAAATTTTGTACGTAACAATCATCTGACTATAATATTTTTTTCAGATTTTCACAGCTTGTTAATCTAATTTTCAAATATTTTTTTTATCAATTTTTGGGGAAGTCTCATTTTTAACTCACAAAATTTTAAACTTTTAATAAAATAAAATGCATATTCAAAATAAATATCAAATCTAAAAAGTTAAGAATTCAAAGACTTAAATTTTTAAGTTTCAATATGAAAACTTATAAGTGCACGTAAAATTCATTTATTTCTCTTTAATTACTGACATTACTAATTGAAACCTTGCTGCATCCATTAAAATAGTTTCAGTGATATATTTATTACTTCTTTTAAATAGTTTGAAAAGAATAATAGTTGTTTGAGCTTGAATTATGGACTGAATAAAAGGTAAAAAAATAAAATAGGTGCACCACTTTTTTGACGCGTCTTTTTTCATATTCACCTTTATCACTAATTATGATTAATAAAAAAAAATCATTTCATTTTATGCATATATAATAACTAATGTAACTATCACCCACCATAATAAATTAATGTAATTTTGTTTAGATATCAAATATGAAAAGTACTGTTAGATATTTATGTTAAGTTTTAAGAAATGTCTCTGCATATAATAATTTTTGTTTTTTTTTCTTGTATTGTAAATTTTAAATCATGATCTAAAATATTTTTGAGCAAATTAAAAATCTTGTATGTGAAAACGTTAGATCAAATTTAAGAATTTATAATGTTAACAATAATCCAGTGATTTATTAAATGTCGCAAGTTTTCGAATTTGTTTTCTATGTGACAATCTGATGCAACAAATATAATTGTATATTTGTATTCATCCTCTCTCTTCCCCAAATATCGTTCATCTCGATCCTTCCTCTCTCAATCACACTCATTTGTATTTGTAGCTTAGTTTCTCACCAAATCGAAAAAACTAATCTATATCTATATCTATAGTATATTAAAAGTGTGAAGGACCTTAGAAATGTCGTTTGAATTTTTTGCCCTTCATTAAATGTCTTTGTTTTAGACAAAATCGTCTTTTCACTATATTTTCCTAATATTTAAGAGTTGAAAATTAATTAAACGTATTATGGTAAAATCTTTCCTTATTTGAAGTCATCAAAATTAATAATCAAAAGTTACATGTGCGGCTAAACTAGTATATATAAAAGCAAAACATAAGCAAGACAAGCCACGTGTCAAGCTATTAAAATAGTCACGTGACAATTTTTAAGATAATATTAAAAAATATTTTAAGACAAAGTTAAAAATATGGTAATAAAAAATTTGAATTGAAAAATTAAGTATTTGAATTTCAATAAATTATCCTTTTACAAAAAAGATTTTCATTATCTTAAAAATAGAAACTAATAATTAAAGAGTTCTAATAGATATAAACTATTTCAAACTTATCTCTTATAAAATTTAAATATTATAAAATATATTTAAATATAATTTATTTATATATTAGGGAAAGATAAAAAAAACTACTAAAATAATAATAAAAATAGTAATACAACAACAACAACAACAAACCCAGTGTATTCCCACATAGTGAGGTCTGGGGAGGGTAAGATGTACGCCTCTACCTCTAAAGAAGTAGAAAGGTTGTTTTTGATAGACCCCCGGCTCGAGACACGGAATACTACACAAATACATAGTAAAGCATGGAACAAGATGGCATAACATAAATACGACACCCACAAGTAATAGAAAACAGAGAAAAGTAAACAGATTCGTAATAAAGCATGAAACAAGGTATCATAACAAGACTAATGCCCCCACCAAGTAATTCCCCACACCAGCGACCCAAACTGACCCTAGCCTTCTGCCCTAACTCGCGTCCTCCAGATCTTCCTATCTAGGGTCATGTCCTCAGTGAGCTGTAACTGCTCCATATCCCGCCTAATCACCTCTCCCCAGTACTTCTTCGGCCTACCCCTACCCCGCCTAAAACCATCCAAAGCTAGCCTCTCACACCTACGAACCAGGGCATCCATGCCCCTCCTCATCACGTGTTCGAACCATCTCAATCGGACTTTCCGCATATTATTCTCCACTGGAGTCACACCAATCTTCTCCCTGATAGTCTCATTCCAAACTCTATCCCCCCTAGTCAGCCCACACATCCAACGCAACATCCGCATTTTCGCCACTTTCATTTTTTGAATGTGGGAGTTCTTAACTGGCCAACACTCCGCTCCATACAATATAGCCAGATGGACTGCCACCCTGTAGAATTTGCCTTTAAGCTTGGGCGGCGCCTTCTTATCACACAACACCCTCGAAGCGAGCTTCCACTTCATCCATCCCGCCCCAATACGGTGCGAGACATCCTCTTCAATCTCACCGTTACCCTGAATCACGGCCCCGAGATACTTGAAACTATCCCTCTTACATACCACCTGTGATTCCAACTTCACTACCACCTCATTCTCCAGCCTCACGTCATTAAACTTGCATTCCAAATACTCTGTCTTGCTCCTACTCAACCTGAACCCTTTAGACTCAAGAGTTTGTCTCCACACCTCTAATTTGTCATTCACACCCCCCTCCCCCCCGCGTCTCATCAATCAAAACTACATCATCTGCAAAAAGCATACACCAAGGCACCTCTCCTTGAATACGCCGCATCAACACATCCATCACCAAAGCAAACAAAAAGGGACTAAGAGTAGATCCCTGATGCAATCCTGTCAAGACAGTGAAATACGCTGAGTCTCCTCCCGTCGTCCTCACCTGAGTTTTAGCTCCATCATACATGTCCTTAATTGCTCTGATATATGCCAGGGACTTCACTCACCTCCAAGCATCTCCAAAGCACCTCCCTGGGGACTTTGTTGTATGCCTTCTCCAAGTCAATAAACACCATGTACAGGTCCTTCTTCCTTTTCCTATACTGTTCCACCAGCCTCCGTACCAGGTGAATTGCCTCCGTTGTCGAGCGGTCAGGCATAAATCCAAACTGGTTCTCCAAAATAGACATTATCCGTCTCAGCCTCACCTCGACCACCCTCTCCCAAATCTTCATAGAGTGACTCAATAACTTAATACCCCTATAGTTATTGCAACTTTGAATGTCACCCTTGTTCTTATAAAGAGGGATCATAGTACTCCACCTCCAAGCCTCGGGCATTTTCGCCGTCTTGAAAATTTTGTTAAGCAATCCAGTCAACTACTTTAAACCAGCCTTGCCAGAAAACTTCCAAAAATCCACCGGTATCTCATCAGGCCCCGTCGCCCTACCCCTTCGTATTCTGCGAACAGCCTCTCTAACCTCCTTTACCTTAAAACGTCTACAATAACTAAAATCTCGGCACTCCTCTGAGTGCTCCAGCTCTCCTAACATAATAGCTCTATACCCTTCGTTATTCAAGAGCCTATGAAAATACGACTGCCATTTATTCTTGATGTGGCCGTCCTCCACCAACACTGTACCGTCCTCCCCCTTAATGCACTCTACCTGGTCGAGGTCGCGACCCTTCCTCTCCCTAGCCTTAGCGAGTCTAAACAACTATTTTTCCCCTCCTTTCTCCTGTAATCCCGCATACAAGCTCTCAAAAGCTGCCGTCTTAGCCGCCGTAACTGCTAACTTACCCTCCTTCCTAGCTAACTTATACTCTTTCCTATTTACCCGCTTCTCTTCTTCGTCCTTACTCTCAACCAAATTAGCATACGCCCCTTTCTTGGTCTCCACTTTCTTCTTAACCTCTTCATTCCACCACCAATCCCCCCGATGATGCCCGATCTGGCCCCTAGAAACACCTAACACCTCACTAGTATTCTCCCTGATGCACCTAGCCACCCTATCCCACATACTATCCACGTCCCCCTTACACTCCCACACCCCCATTCCCGCTAACTTCTCCCCTATCTCCCATGCATTCACTGGCTTCAAGCCGCCCTACTTAATTCTAGGTCTACACTCCTCACCCCTTCTCTTCATATCCTTCTTTATACCCAAATCCATAACCAAGAGCCTATGCTGGGTCGAAAGATTCTCACTCGGGATGACCTTACAGTCTTTACACAACACCCTATCCTCTTTCCTAAGCAACAAAAAGTCAATCTGGGTCTTGGCTATCGCGCTTCGGAAGGTGATCAGGTGATCGTCCTTCTTCGGGAAGCCTTAGTTCACCACCACCAGCCCAAAGGACCTCGCAAAATCCAATAGAGTAGCCCCCTCTTCATTTCTTTCCCCAAAACTAAAAACACCATGCACATCACCAAAGCCTCCCGATAACGCCCTGATGTGCCCATTGAAATCACCTGCTACAACAATCTTCTCCGAGATAGGCACGCCTCTCACTACCTCATCCAAAGCCTCCCAAAACCGCATCTTCTCCTCCCCATACAAGCCCACTTGCGGCGCATAAGCACTACAAACGTTCAGGGTAAACCCCCCAATGACCAACTTAATAGTCATTACCCTATCACTGATCCTCTTTACCTCTACTACCTGACCTCTAAGCTCTTCATCTACTAAGATGCCAACTCCATTCCTACGCCTCTCTCGCCTAGAGTACCAAAGCTTGTAACCGTCTACATCCCTAGCCTTAGAATCTACCCGCTTAGTCTCTTGAACACACGCAATATTAATCCTCTTCTTTCTAAGAATCTTCACAAGCACTATGGACTTACCCTAAAGAATTCCTATATTCCAAGACCCAACCCTCAGCCTACCATCTCTATCCACACGTTTTCCTCTACTGCCCTTGAGGCCAAACCTTGCCCACCCTCCCACCCCCGCCCTTTCCTCTTCCCCCGCCCCTACAACGGCCCCCCGCCCCAACCCCCTCAGACATGACCCTATCCAACCATCAATGCCCATCGCCACTACTACAAGAAAATATAAGAAAATCTAAACAATGGTTGTAACAAAGCAGCAGCAGGAAATACAAGGCTCATACAAATTAGAAGAAATAATCAAGAAACAAAACTAAACTCAAATAGGGAGAAAAAACAGAACCGAGGTAAGGACAAAACTAACAGTAAGAAAATAGAGCACACTAATGGCCTGACACCAAGGAAAAGACAAGGAGCAAAATAATATAAAGAAATCAAACTATATAAAGTTACGAAAGAACCAAAGTTTGGATGTCACCGGGACGCCTTCGTGCTGCTGATCCGGCAATGTTGGTGTTAAAAAGTGTTTGTCGGAATAAGGTCGACGGAAAAGAGGCCGCAAATCTCGACTATCAACCAAATCGAACACGAAAATATCCCGAACAAAGGATTAAAAAAATAGTAATAATAATAATAATAATAATAATAATAATTAATAGTAAGTCTAAACTCTAATAATGAAGAAAAATAAAGAAAGAAAGAAAAAAGTAAAGGAAAAATAAATAAAACGTGGGGAACAAACAGAATATTAAAAAATAAAGAAGACTAACAAATTAGTCTTTATATATATATATATATATTGAAATATTTTTTATATTTTTAAATTGAAACTATAAAATGACAAATATTATTTTTAGAGATATAAATTATTTAAAGTAGTAGTCTTTAGATAAAGATAAGTTTGTTGAAAACTAGTTTGTTGAATTAGTCTTAAATTTTTGAATTTTGAATTTCAAATGAATGTTAGGATTCTATTAGCTTTTGAATTGAAAACAAATTCTATATTAGATAAAGTTGAATTTGAATTAACTCTTTCTATATAAACTAAATTTTCAATCAAAAATCTCATTTCATTCTTTAAATTTTTTGAACTTATTCTTTAATATTGAAATGATTCAATCAAATTCATTTATTGCTTATACCACCTTCGTGGTTAGCAATATGCTCACATTAATAGATTTATACACAGTTTGTATATTATTTAAAGTTTGATTTTAGATTATTTTATTATTATTTATAACAATTTGTGTTATTTTTTGTTATATAGAATTTCTATCATGGACAAAGAGGCTAAAGATCATGCATATAAGAGTTTTCAAAATAATTACCAAGGTATGTTGTTTATACTTGATTTGATTTATTAATTAATTTTTTATTATTTACAACTAATATTACATTTATCTTTTTTCAGAAATGATAAACAGATGTGCCTACATTAATAGATCTATACACAATTTGTATATTATTTAAAGTATGATTTTAGATTATTTTACTATTATTCGTCATAATTTGTGTTAAATAGAATTTCTATCATGGACAAAGAGGCTATAAGATCGTGCATATAAGATTTTTCAAAATAATTATCAAGGTAATTAAATGAAACGTAAAGCAAAATTAGTGTGTGTATATATATATATATATATATATATATATATATATATATATATATATAAAATTTATAAGCAAATAAAAGTAATAAATAGAGAAAAGAAAGTAAAGGGAAAAATAATGAAACCGTAGGAAAAATAGAATATTAATAATAATGAAGAAAAAATAAAGAAAGAAAGAAAAAAGTAAAGGGAAAAAATTAAATAAAACGTAGGGAAAAAATAGATTATTCATGAATAAAGAAGACTAACAAAATCTTTTAGCAATTTGATAAGAGATCCAAATTTGAATTTAAATAGAATTGGAACTGGAATAGAATTTCAACTTTTAAATTTTTCTTATATATCTTACTCTAGCATTGAAGAGTCTTAAATAAACTATAACTATTTCATAATCA
>NC_061113.1:269060046-269064588 GCF_002878395.1 Capsicum annuum
TCCCATCAGAAAACAATCGAAAACACCAAATTAGCGATGAAAATGCCTGAAACAAACCCATCTCGCTATAAATCCACTAGTTCCGTCGAAATCCATCGAAAAACAAACGGAATAGATATGTTCGCGTGTGAAATTCGGTACAGGTTGTTCTTGATTTCGTGGGTTTAGGCGTGGGTTATTAAAGAACAGAAATAGGTGTAGACAAGTTTTTCTGTAATTTGGAAAGATGAAAATTTCCTACACTTGACTTTTGGCTCCCTTAAGGCTAGCTGTTTTGTTCGTGTTCATTTATTATGTTAACAAAATTGTGCTATTGCAGTTGATTAGATCGAAGAGAAGAAATCTAGCATTTAACTAGTCAGATTTTGCAATTATAGTGAATTAGAAATCCTTCTAGCTGTCATTATAGCAACTTCTTCAATTTAAACGGTGAAAGAGATGAATTCATTTTGTAGTGATCAACATTGCCACAATACGCACAGACATGTTTGGAGATGAGATTTGGCATATGGAGATGAAGAATTCTGTTGGGGCCTTTTATTAATTGGAGAAGACAACATTAATTAAAAATTAAAAATAATGACGTGTATTATACACGTGACACTTAAAATAATAGTTTTAAAGGGTTAATGCTTCAACTCACGCGCCTATTGGGGGTGTTCTCACCTCCCATGACAGGTCAGCAATGGGAGGGGTATAAAATACAGTAAAAAAAATGTTTAGGGGGGTAATGGGACTCTAGTAAAGGTTGAGCGTATAGTTGAAATTTTGATTAAAGGTTGGAGGGGTAATTGACCATTTTCTCTTATTTTAATATTGTTTGTTTGATTTTTGATAAAAATAATATATTTGATTATATAAATGAAAAGTGAAATTACGTTTCTCTTAAGATTTTGAGTCGCATATTAGCTTTTTAGATGCTAACTTTTATTACCATTTTTATACTATTAGTTTATCAAAATAAATGTTCATATTTTTTCATCGTACATGATACTGAAATGTTAAATATCACGTAATATTTATCAGATCATATTTAAAGAAAAAAATATAATAACATTATATTTGAAAAAATAAAGTACAATTAATATTTAAAATACATGTTTTTCTGTATGGGATCGGTCCCCATAAACTTCTCTTAGAGTCTCTAACTTTTTTTGGGGGTGGGGGGTGGGGGGGAGGGGGGTAAACATTAGAGTCTCTAACTTATGCATGCCAACAAACAATAATATTTACGTTGTAATTTCAAATTAGTTTGCGACCGATATTTTTACGAATTTTCATTTTTAATCATGTTGTACTCTTATTAAGATCTCGATGACAAGCGTACAAAGCCAAGGTTGTTATTGTCACTACATGGATTGGTCCATCTAATAATAAATAAATAAATAAATAATAAACAATAGTAAAAAATATGTGTTAGTACTGATAAGTAGTAGTAGTAGGGATAAATATAATAATTATAATAAATAAAAAATTATTTAGATTGACTTCAAAATTTTCTCTAATTAAAATTTATAAATTATAGAATAAATATGCATTTAATTTGAAAAAATTAAGGATAAGGTAAGCATAATAAAATGATCTTCTTATAACAAATTGATATAATATAATATTTAAATTTGAATTTAAATAGAATTTGAATGGGAATGGAATTCTAAATTCTTAATATTTCCTAAATTTATAATATTTACCACTATTTTTATAATATAAATTAATAATAATAAAAATAATATATTAAATAAAAATAAAAATATAATAAAACTAAAGTAACAAATAAATAAACAATATAATATAATAAATGAACTCTTACTATTCATAAACTTTTTTCTTTTAATGTTCTAAAAAAAAATCTTAAATACTAAATAAGAGATTAAAAATATTAAGATAACTAATATTATTATTATTTAGTAGTACACACTTAGTACATCTATATATATATAAAAGCAAAACTTAGGTCTAGACAAGATTCCACGTGTCAAGCTATTAAATTAGCCGCGTGGTAATTTTTAAGACAATAGTTAATAATGTTGTAATAAAAAATTTAAATTTAAAAATATTAGAAAGTTTGAAACTTTCAAAACATGCAGTAAATTTAAAAAAAAAAGAAACATGGGTCATTTCAAACAACTTTTTAACCCAATAAAAAAGATGCATTAATTAAAAAAAAGAAACTTGGGCCTAGACAAGTTTTTTATTAAAAATAAAATAAAATATTTATTATATATTTAAATTTGAAAATAATAATACTTTAAAAGAAAATCAAAAGACTTTTATTAGCTTAAATGTAACAACCATAGTTGAAGAGTTCTAAATAAACTCTAACTATTTCAAAATAATAATAATAATAATAATCTATTAATAAATAATAGTACAACTCATAATATTACATTTAGGATGATATATTTAACAAAAAAATATTAAATATAATATAATAATAATAATAGTAATAACAATAAACATAATAATTGTAGTAGTAATAGTATATAGAAGACACGTAGTAGTAATTTTTTAATTTTGAAAAAAACTGGTGCGGTTAGTAGTAGTAGTTTTTATTATTATTATAATAAATATAATAATAATAATAATAATAAATATCTATCTATCTATCTATATATATATATATATATATAAAAGAAAAACTAAAACAAGACGAGATGTCAAGTGGCAAAATATTAAAATAGCCACGTGGCAATTTTTAAGATAATATTTAATAATGTTGTAATAAAAATTTTGAATTAAAGAATATTAAAAACTATAATTAAAGAGTCCTAAATAAACTCTAAGTATTAATTAATGATATTTTTCAACCAAGAAAATCTTGTTGACCTAAAAATGAGGGGTGAATTAGTAAGTATAAACTTTCAAAAATTTAAAATCTTTTGATGCGAAAATTATAATTGGGGTAACTTTAAAAATTAATCCTCAATTGTAAAAAATATAGTAACTTTAAACCTCAATTAACTTTCATTTTAAAAAAAAATCATATCGGACAAACAAAAATTAAAGAATCCAATTTTTAAAATTATAAACTCTACCTTAGTTTGAACTATTATTTTCATTATTTTTAATTTGTTGATGCAAAAATTAACTTTCATTTTTTTAAACTCCAATTTTAAAAATTAATCCTGACTAAAAAAAAAAGATGCATAAATATAGTAACTTTAAAAAAAGAAGTGGTTAGTAAGTTAGTAACTTTCAGCAAGTTCCAAGCAGTTTTTTAACTCAAATAATCATCATCTAAAAGAATATTTTAACCAGATAACAATTTTGAATTTTTAGTGATTATAACTACTTCTATAATTTTAGCGTTTTAATTTTATCTCAATTCTTAGTGATTATTTTGACTTCATTTGAATTTGAATTTAAAATAGAGTTTTTTATTTTATCTTAGTGATTATCCTGACTTAATTTAAATTTGAATTTAAAATAGTAATATCCCAACTCTTTATCATTATCTCTGTAATTCAAAAACTATAGCATTACTATAAACACATATCATGTATCATAAAAAAGAAAAACACCTTCCAATAGCTATAAACTAAGTTTCAGAACATATACTTTTGCACACAAGGTATGCGTAACAAAAAGCCTTTCGAATCCGTCTTACTACCAAAATACATTGTTAATTCTTAACTCCTTCCATCACCAAAATTATTTTTATTCTCTGACTCTCAAGGTTTCTTTTTCCATCACCTATTCAAATCTCATTTTTCTTTTATATTTTGATTGAAATTAGTGCCATTTTATGATCAATTTGTTTGATAAATCCATGCATGCGTATTTTTTTTTGTGTGTGTGTATAAATTGACTCATTTATGTAGTTTTGGTTGATTTTGTGTGTTGATTTTGTGTGTTGGCATTTGTATTGCAGCTTCAGAAGCCATCGCATTTTACTTCTTATATTGATTAATAGCGCCATAAACAATGGGAATACATTTCAGGTCGCCTCTTCTTTAAGGTATTTTGCTTCCTTCAACTAATTTTTTTTTTTAGGTTTTAAGAAATAATAACCACACTTCTGTTAATGGTGCATTGTTCTAAATGAACTCTAACTATTCATAACCTATTTCTTATAATAATATATAATATATTTTCATATTAAATAATAATAATAATACATAAATAAAATATTTAAATTTAAAAATACAATATCTTTTTTAAAAAAACAAATCATTTGCTTAAAAATAGAATCCCATTTGAATTTTTAACTAAAAATGGTTAAGTTAATTTACTTATCCATTCTTACTTAGATCAAAATAATAATTAAAAGACTTACTTTGACTATATTACTTTACATTCATTTTGGGTGAAAAGTTATTTATAGGATAAAGACACTTTTAAAAAATAAAAAGAGCAGAAAAGAAAAGAATAAAATAAAAAATGGCCAAATTAAGGAAAAATTATTAATTAGCCTAAACCAACTTAAATCCCTCCCTCACATAACTTCTTCATCCCCTATTTCCCCATTTTCCTCGGGCATTATCACACATGCTCCATTTTTGTAGAAGAAAGTTGACCTTTTTATATTATAAATTTCAATTT